>NC_029792.2:95019586-95024247 GCF_000816755.2 Arachis ipaensis | reverse complement strand
AATTTGATGTTGAGGAGGAGAGTGCACAACCTCTAAAACAATTTTTGAATGAAGACTTGGAGGGAATGAAGCAAGAATTGAGCTCCATTGGTGATGAAGATCATGCATCCAACCTTCATGGTGGTGAATCCTTTGAGTTTGAAGAACCTTCTCCCAATAAGATAGAAAGCAATGTGGAGGTAGAATTTTCCCTTCCTCCCATTTATGATTTGAGTAATGGAGAAGAGTTAGAGGAAATTGATGAACAAAGGATTGAAAGTGAAGAAGTTTGTGAAGAGGTGGAAGTGGTCAAGGAAGAATATAAGGGAGTAAAGCTTGCTAGCACATTGGAGATACCTCTCCCCAAGCCACCATCATCCATTCTTTCATTCAAGTGGGTAAATTCCTTATACTTAAGCTTTATAATTCCCCTTGAATATAGTTTGCTTGAGACGGATGGTCAACTTAGACATATTTGTGGCTCTAAAAGTAAAAGGGAGATGGCTAGTGGTTGGAAACATTATTCTAGGTTCATTATGGTTGCATGTTCAAAGTTTGATTGCAAGGTTTGGTGTAGAGCTAGATTGTTTGGGTCTAGGAGAATGTTTGGCCACTTTATTGAGAATTCTAAGGTCATGCCACCCAATTGGAATCATGATGATCAATTTGAAGATGGGTATCAAAACAAAGTGTGGGATCCCGGATCGCACAAGGAGAATCAAATTTGGGAGCCCATGGTTTGTGAAGAACTCCATCAAAGCTTGAAGATATTAAAATTGAAGAATGGAGCTTATTGGAGACTCAAGCATTGGTGGATGTTCCAATATAGCTTCAAGCATAAGCCACCTTGAGAGGAGCTTCCCATAAGTCTAACTTAAGGACAAACAAAAGTGCTAGGTGGGAGACACCCCACCATGGTAACTTCTTTTCATTTTCTCTTTTTGTACATATTGGTAATTGGTTTCAATTCTTGTTTTTGGTTAGTTTGTTGAGTATATTTGGTAGTATGATACGTTAAATAAGGTTTTATGGTATTTTGGTAGTTGTTTAGAGGTTTGGAATGCTTGGATTAGTGCAAAAACATAGAAAAATTTTGAAAAAAAAAAAGAGCACCATCCGCGCGTACAGGCACTGCGCGCGTACGCGTGCATCAAGCATTTTTTCCTATCCGCGCGCATGCGCCATGTACGCATATGCATGGATTGAGAAATTCCATCCCCAAGCCAAAAACCCGAGAGTTGTGCGAACGTTGCGCTAGCATTGTGCCTTTTGCACAAACCAACTCGCGCGGACGCGCACATGACGCGTACGCGTCACTCTTGAAATAAGCCATCTGCGCACACGCACCATGTATGCATACGCGTCGTGTCCATTGCACCACCATCCGCGCGGGCGCGCCATGCGCGCGTACGCACGGACGTCCTTCCTTCAACACATCTCTTTTCTTCTCCTCTTTCCATTTCTTTCCTTCTCCTTTCTTCTTCCCTTCTTCTACCCCTCATCCAACACTTCCAAACACCATTGATAACCATTTATTTTAGTTAATTAATTGGTTAATTAGTTAGTTAGTTTGTTAGTTAGTTGGTCTTAGTTTAGTTTTCATTTCATTTTCTCTTTTTCATTGTAAGTGTTGGATTGTTAATCTTGTTTACCATTAATTGTTGCTGAGTACTAAATGGGATGTTATCTCAACATCATTATGTCTATAATCTTTGTTGGATTCTATTTTTGAGGTTATATTTTGCTATTTGGTTTTGAGTCTTTCATGGTTCACTTTTGTGAATACCAAGTACATGACATTGCCTTCAAGCTTTTAAATCCTTTTGAATTGCATGATTTGGCCACCATGTGATTTGAACCTTATTCTTTGATTAGGCAACTTCTTGATGGATGATGTTGTGCATTTATCTTAATGCATTGTATTTCATGATCATATGCATCCATATGCTTATAGCTTGAATGCTCTCACGCTTCTTTAATGCTTGTTTTCCTTACAAGTTTACTTAAAGCATCTCAAGCACACTAGGATAAGTGAAATGCATATTTTTTTATGACATCATTTTTTATGCTAGTGTGTGTTCTAAACCGCGCAATTTAGAATTCACACATTTTTTTGTTGATTAATGTCACACTAATTCACTCACTCAATTCTAGTGATTATTACCTCATTCCAACAATGTATGCTTCCTTGCTTTTGTATTTTCTCTTCTTATGGTGTTATATTTTTGTTTTTCATGATTCATGCACCACAAGCAAAAATGGAAGTGGAAGAAAGAACACGCAGCAAACGGTTGATCTACCAGCTAAAGGTAGCAACTCGGAAAGTCGCCGTACCCCTTGCTCATCTTCGAATGCACCGAGGACGGTGCAACCTTTTAAGTGTGGGGAGGTCGTCCGACGTCGTCTGACCGATCGGCAATTTTGGGTGACAAGTTTCTAATTCCAACATTTTTGCATTTCATTTTAGGTTTTTAGCATTTTTACTTGCATTTTCTTATTTTTGCATATATATACATAATAAGCTTAATCAAAATAATGAGGTTCTTCAAGATTTGTATCTATAGGGCACCAATTGATTTGAGTGAAAATTTTTCATTGAACTTGCTTGAATTATATATATTGTGGATCATGTTTTAAGCTAAGAACATGATGAGCGGATAATTTATACGCTTTTTGGCATTGTTTTTAGTATGTTTTTAGTAGAATCTAGTTACTTTTAGGGATGTTTTCATTAGTTTTTATGTTAAATTCACATTTCTGGACTTTACTATGAGTTTGTGTGTTTTTCTGTGATTTCAGATTTTTTCTGGCTGAAATTGAGGGACTTGAGCAAAAATCAGATTCAGAGGTTGAAGAAGGACTGCTGATGTTGTTGGATTCTGACCTCCCTACACTCAAAATGGATTTTCTGGAGCTACCGAACTCAAAACGGCGCGCTTCCAATTGCGTTGGAAAGTAAACATCTAGGGCTTTTCAGCAATATATAATAGTCCATACTTTGCCCAAGTTTAGACGACGCAAACTGGCGTTCAACGCCAGCTCTCTGCCCAATTCTGGCGTCTAGCGCCAGAAACAAGTTGCAAAGTGGAGTTCAACGCCCAAAATGGCACAAAAATTGGCGTTCAACTCCAAGAATGACCTCTCCACCTGTAGACTTTAAGCTTAGCCCAAGCACACACCAAGTGGGCCCCAGAAGTGGATTTATGCATCAATTACTTACTTCTGTAAACCCTAGTAGCTAGTTTATTATAAATAGGACTTTTTACTATTGTATTCGACATCTCATGACATTTTAGATCTGAATTTTGTACTCTTTGATGGCATGAGTCTCTAAACTCCATTGTTGGGAGTGAGGAGCTCTGCTGTGTCTCGATGAATTAATGCAAGTATTTCTGTTTTCCATTCAAACATGCGTGTTCCTATCTAAGATATCCATTCGCGCCTAACTATGGAGAAGGTGATGATCAGTGACACTCATCACCTTCCTCAATCCATGAACGTGTGTCTGACAATCACTTCCGTTCTACATCAGATTGAATGAATATCTCTTAGATTCCTTAATCGGAATCTCCGTGGTATAAGCTAGATTGATGGCGGCATTCATGAGAATCCGGAAAGTCTAAACCTTGTCTGTGGTATTCTGAGTAGGATTCTGGGATTGGATGACTGTAACGAACTTCAAACTCGCGAGTGCTGGGCGTAGTGACAGACGCAAAAGGATAGTAAATCCTATTCCGGTACGACTAAGAACCTGTAGATGATTAGCCGTGCGGTGACAGCGCACCTGGACCCTTTTCACTGGAAGGATGGATGGTAGCCATTGACAACGGTGATCCACCTACACACAGCTTGCCATAGGAGGACGTGCGTGTGTGAATCAGAAGACAGAGGAAAGCAGAGATTCTGAAGACAAAGCATCTCCAAAACTCCAACATATTCTCTATTACTGCATAACAAGTAACTTCGTGCACCAAATTTTTGGCGCCGTTGCTGGGGATTGTTCGAGTTTGGACAATTGACGGTTTATTTTGTTTCTTAGATTAGGAAAATTCTTCTTTTTGGTTTAGAGTCTCTTATTATTGTTTTTGGTTAAAATTTTAGAATCCTTATTTTCTCTTTCAAAAAAAAATATACTTCTTCAAAACAAGTGTTACATTTACTGCCCAATTGGCTAGAGCGTTGGTCTAAGTCCGTGGCAGTTTGGTATACTCTTTTTTAAAATCTTTTTCAAAAATAATAATTTCTCTATTAAATTTTGTGCCAAACTTTAAGTTTGGTGTTTTCTTGTTGATTTCCCTTTGGTTTTCGAAAATTTTAGTTTGGTCTTCCATAAATTTTAAGTTTGGTGTTCTTTCTTCATGTTCTTGTGTTCTTGTGAGTCTTCAAAGTGTTCTTGAGTTTTCCTTGTGTCTTGATCTTAAAATTTTTAAGTTTGGTGTTCCTTGGTGTTTTCCCTCCAAAATTTTCCAAAACAAGGAGCATTAGATCTAAAAAATTTTAAATCTTGTGCTATCTTACTGTTTTTTTCTTTCCTCTTAAAATTCAAAAATATCTTTTCTCTTTTTTTAAAAGAAAATTTTCGAAATCTATTTCTAAAATTCAGATTTTTATTTCAAAATTTAAAACCTTTTTCAAAAATCATCATATCCTTTTTAAAACTTCCTAACCACTTTCTCTCTCCT
>NC_029792.2:95013931-95019484 GCF_000816755.2 Arachis ipaensis | reverse complement strand
GATTGCTGACACAGTACATGATAAGGAAGTAGATCAGGATGTTTACAGATTATTACTGTTTCCATTTGATGTTAAAGAACAAGCCAAGAGGTGGTTGAATAACCAGCCTAAGGCTTGCATAAGGACATGGAAACAGCTGACAGAAAAATTCCTGAATCAATACTTTCCTCCAAAAAGGATGACACAGCTAAGGCTGGACATCCAAGGATTTAAACAAGGAGATAATGAATCTCTTTATGATGCCTGGGAGAGATACAGAGAGATGCTACGAAAATACCCCTCTGAAATGTTTTCAGAGTGGGTTCAGTTAGACATCTTCTATTATGGGCTTGCAGAAAGAGCTCAGATATCTCTAGATTGCTCAGCTGATGGATCTATCCACATGAGAAAGACTATTGAAGAAGCTCAAGAGCTCATTGATACAGTTGCTAGAAATCAGCATCTATACCTAAGCAGTGACCCTTCCATGAAAGAAGAGGCTAAAACAGTAACTGCTGAACTCAGTCCTGCAGAACAAGCTGCTGAATTCAATCAGCAATTGGACTTTCTAACAAAGCAGTTAGCCGAATTCAAGGATAAACTACAAGAGACAAGGATGGCTAATATAAATATGGAAGAACAATTGAAGCAAACAAAGCAGCAGCTGTCAAGACAAATAATAGAAGAATGCCAAGCAGTTCAATTAAGAAGTGGGAAAACATTAAAGACCCCACCTCAAGGCAGCAAAGAGCTAAGGAATGAGCAAACCACCCAAAATTCACCTGAGGACAGTAAGAGCCCAGGGAAAAGCAATTCTGGCACTAAAAAGCCAGAAATCTGGTGGAAGGCTGGCGCTGAACGCCCAGACCATGCCCAAGACTGGCGTTCAACGCCAGTAATAAGCAAAGACTGGCGTTCAACGCCAAAAACAAGCAAGGATCTGGCGTTGAACGCCCAAAATGGGCAGGATCTGGCGTTGAACGCCCAAAATGGGGACAATTTTGGCGTTCAGACGCCAGGAATAGATAAGGAGTTGGCGTCTAACGTCACTCCAGCTTCTAACTCTGGCACTCAGTTGCCAGTGAGGGATCAGACACACACAAGCGCTGATGACAACCCCTCTAAAAAGGCTTCTTCAACCACTTCTGTAGGCAATAAACCTACAGCAACTAAGGTTGAGGAATATAAAGCCAAGATACCTTATCCTCAAAAACTCCAGAAAGAGGAGCAGGATAAGCAATTTGCTCACTTTGCAGATTATCTCAGGACTTTTGAAATAAAGATTCCATTTGCAGAGGCACTTGAGCAAATACCTTCTTATGCCAAGTTCATGAAAGAGATCTTGAGTCATAAAAAGGATTAGAGCGAAACAGAAAGAATTCTCCTCACTGAAGAATGCAGTGCAGTCATTCTAAAAAGCTTTCCTGAAAAGCTTAAAGACCCTGGGAGTTTTCTGATACCATGCATATTAGAAGGTAATTGCACCAAGACAGCTTTGTGCGATCTTGGGGCAAGCATCAACCTAATACTTGCATCAACTATCAGAAAACTTGGCTTAACTGAAGAAGTTAAACCAACCTGGATATGTCTCCAACTTGTTGATGGCTCCATTAAATACCCATCAGGCGTGATTGAAGACATGATTGTCAGAGTTGGGCCATTCGCCTTTCCCACTGACTTTATAGTGCTGGAAATGGAGGAGCACAAGAGTGCTACTCTCATTCTAGGAAGACCTTTCCTAGCAACTGGACGAACCCTCATTGATGTCCAATAAGGGGAAATAACCCTGAGAGTCAATGATGATGAGTTTAAGTTGAATGCTGTCAAAGCCATGCAGCATCCAGACACATCAAAAGACTACATGAAAGTTGATCTTATTGACTCTTTGGTAGAAGAGATCAACATGGCTGAGAGTCTCGAATCAGAGTTGGAAGACATCTTTAAAGACGTTCAGCCTGATTTGGAGGATTCAGAGGAGATGAAAGAGCCTCTGAAATTTCCTCTGGAAGAGGAAAAACCTCCTAAACCTAAGCTCAAACCATTACCACCATCCCTGAAATATGTATTTCTGGGAGAAGGTGACACTTTTCCAATGATCAGAAGTTCTGCTTTAAATCCACAGGAAGAGGAAGCACTTATTCAAGTGCTAAGGACACACGAGACATCTCTTGGGTGGTCCATAGGTGACCTTAAGGGCATAAGCCCAACTAGATGCATGCACAAAATCTTATTGGAGGATAATGCTAAACCAGTGGTCCAACCACAGAGGCGGCTAAATCCAGCCATGAAGGAAGTGGTGCAGAAAGAGGTCACCAAATTACTAGAGGCTGGGATTATTTATCCTATTTCTGATAGCCCCTGGGTGAGCCCTATCCAAGTCGTCCCAAAAAAAGGAGGCATGACAGTGATTCATAATGAAAAAAATGAACTGGTTCCTACAAGAACAGTTACAGGGTGGCGCATGTGTATTGACTACAGAAGGCTCAATACAGCCACCAGAAAGGATCATTTTCCTTTACCATTCATAGACCAGATGCTAGAGAGACTGGCAGGTCATGATTATTACTGCTTTTCACATGTCCATCTGGAGTGTTTGCTTATAGAAGGATGCCATTTGGGCTGTGTAATGCGCCTGCAACCTTCCAGAGATGCATGCTCTCTATTTTCTCTGATATGGTGGAAAAATTTCTGGAAGTCTTCATGGATGACTTCTCAGTATATGGAGACTCATTCAGCTCCTGTCTTGATCACTTGACACTTGTCCTGAAGAGATGCCAAGAGACCAACCTTGTCTTAAAATGGGAAAAATGTCACTTCATGGTGACTGAAGGGATTGTCCTTGGGCATAAAATCTCAAACAAGGGAATAGAGGTGGATCAAGCAAAAATAGAGGTAATTGAAAAATTACCACCACCTGCCAATGTTAAGGCAATCAGAAGCTTTCTGGGGCACGCAGGATTCTATAGGAGGTTTATAAAAGATTTCTCAAAAATCGCAAAAACCTCTAAGCAATCTGCTAGCTGCCGACACGCCATTTGTGGTTAAATATCTACTCACAAAGCAGGATTCAAAACCCAGGCTCATCAGATGGGTGTTGCTTCTGCAAGAGTTTGATATAGAAATAAGAGACAGAAAAAGGACAAAGAACCAAGTGGCTGATCATCTGTCCCGGATAGAGCCAGTAGAAGGGACGTCCCTCCCCTCTCTTGAGATCTCTGAGACTTTTCCGGATGAGCATTTATTTGCCGTTCAGGAAACACCATGGTTTGCCGATATTGCAAACTATAAAGCTGCAAGGTTCATACCCAAAGAGTACAACAGGCAACAAAAGAAAAAATTAATCACTGATGCAAAGTACTACTTGTGGGATAAACCCTATCTCTTCAAGAGATGTGCAGACGGAATGATCCGTAGGTGTGTGCCTAGGGAAGAAGCACAGAGGATCCTATGGCATTGCCATGGATCACAATATGGAGGCCATTTCGGAGGTGAGCGAACAGCCACCAAGGTCCTCCAATGTGGCTTCTATTGGCCCACACTCTATAAAGATTCCCGAAAGTTTGTACATAACTGTGACAGTTGCCAAAGAGCTGGTAATTTGCCTCATGGTTACGCCATGCCTCAACAAGGAATATTGGAGATTGAGTTGTTTGACGTATGGGGAATTGACTTCATGGGACCTTTCCCACCATCATACTCAAACACTTATATTCTGGTGGCAGTTGACTACGTATCAAAATGGGTAGAGGCCGTTGCCACACCCACCAACGATACTAAAACAGTGCTGAAGTTCCTCCAGAAATATATCTTCAGCAGGTTTGGGGTCCCTATAGTACTAATCAGTGATGGAGGCACTCACTTCTGCAACAAACAGCTTTACTCTGCCATGGTCCAGTATGGGATTCGCCACAAGGTGGCAACTCTATATCATCCACAAACTAATGGGCAAGCTGAAGTCTCTAACAGAGAGCTAAAAAGAATCCTAGAACGGACTGTAAATACCCGTAGAAAGGATTGGGCAAGAAGATTGGATGATGCTCTGTGGGCATACAGAACAGCATTCAAGACTCCTATAGGGACCTCTCCATACCAACTTGTATATGGTAAGGCATGTCACCTGCCCGTAGAACTAGAACATAAAGCCTACTGGGCAACCAGATTCCTGAACTTTGATGCCAAATTAGCTGGAGAAAAAAGATTGCTTCAGCTAAATGAGCTAGAGGAATTCAGATTCACTGCTTTCGAAAATGCCAAGCTTTATAAAGAAAAATAAAAAAAGTGGCATGACAGAAAGCTTTCATCTAGAATCTTTGAACCAAGACAAAAGGTTCTGTTGTTTAACTCTAGGCTCAGGTTATTCCCCGGGAAACTGAAGTCCTGGTGGAGGGGACCATATGTGATTACAAGTGTATCACCATATGGTTATGTGGAGCTTCAAGATATTGACTCTAACAAGAAGTTCATTGTTAATGGACAGAGAATCAAGCACTATCTTGAAGGCAATGTTGAACAAGAGTGCTCAAGGCTGAAGCTAGATTAAAAGCTCAGCAAGGTCCAGCTAAGGACATTAAAGAAGCGCTTGTTGAGAGGCAACCCAATTTTTATTTATTTTCATGGTTTTTCATGTTTTATTAGGTTCATGATCATGTGGAGTCACAAAATAAATATTAAAAATTGAAAACGGAATCAAAAATAGCAAAAGAAAAATCACACCCTGGAGGAGGATCTCACTGGCGTTTAAACGCCAGTAAGAAGCATCTGGCTGGCATTCAACACCAGAACAGAGCATAGTTCTGGCGCTAAACGCCCAAAATGGGTAGCATCTGGGCGTTTGAACGCCAGAATTGCACCCTGGAGAAGAGCTGGCGCTGAACGCCCAGAACAAGCATGGTTCTGGCGTTCAACGCCAGAAATGGCTAGTAAATGGGCCCTCCACATAATTATTGGAAGCAACTGAGGATAGAAATACCAAAAATCACAAGGAATCAAGCCACAAAGGTAAGGAAGAGACATAGAAGAGCTCAAGAACATCATTGGCTCCTCAAGAAGGAAATGCCATCATCACTAAGGTGGACTCATTCCTTGTTCTTACTTTCTCTGTTTTTTGTTTTCTCTATGTTAAGTGCTTATCTATGTTTGTGTCTTCATTACATGATCATTAGTAGTAATTAGTGTCTAGTTTGATTTTATCCCCAATTAAGTTATAGTCTATTTTTCTAGGCGAAAAAAATAGAAAGAAAAAGAAAAAGCAAGCAAAAAAAGCCAATAACCCTTAAAACCAAAAGACAAGGGTAAATAAAAAGGATCCCAAGGCTTTGAGCATCAGTGGAGGGCCTAAAGGAATAAAATCCTGGCCTAAGCGGCTAAACCAAGCTGTCCCTAACCATGTGCTTGTGGCGTGAAGGTGTCAAGTGAAAACTTGAGACTGAGCGGTTAAAGTCAAGGTCCAAAGCAAAAAAAAAAAAGAGTGTGCTTAAGAACCCTGGACACCTTTAATTGGGGACTTTGGCAAAGCTGAGTCACAATCTGAAAAGGTTCACCCAGTTATGTGTCTGTGGCATTTATGTATCCGGT
>NC_029792.2:94962282-95013922 GCF_000816755.2 Arachis ipaensis | reverse complement strand
ATTTCTGGACTTTACTATGAGTTTTTGTGTTTTTCTGTGATTTCAAGTATTTTCTGGCTGAAATTGAGGGACTTGAGCAAAAATCAGATTCAGAGGTTGAAGAAGGACTGCTGATGCTGTTGGATTCTGACCTCCCTGCACTCAAAATGGATTTTCTGGAGCTACCGAACTCAATACGGTGCGCTTTCAATTGCGTTGGAAAGTAGACATCTAGGGCTTTCCAGCAATATATAATAGTCCATACTTTGCCCAAGTTTAGACGACGCAAACTGGCGTTCAACGCCAGCTCTCTGCCCAATTCTGGCGTCCAGCGCCAGAAACAAGTTGCAAAGTGGAGTTCAACGCCCAAAATGGCACAAAAGTTGGCGTTCAACTCCAAGAATGACCTCTCCACGTTTAGACTTCAAGCTCAGCCCAAGCACACACCAAGTGGGCCCCATAAGTGGATTTATGCATCAATTACTTACTTCTGTAAACCCTAGTAGCTAGTTTTATTATAAATAGGACTTTTTACTATTGTATTCGACATCTCATGACATTTTAGATCTGAATTTTGTACTCTTTGACGGCATGAGTCTCTAAACTCCATTGTTGGGGGTGAGGAGCTCTGCTGTGTCTCGATGAATTAATGCAAGTATTTCTATTTTCCATTCAAACATGCGTGTTCCTATCTAAGATATCCATTCGCACCTAACTATGGAGAAGGTGATGATCAGTGACACTCATCACCTTCCTCAATCCATGAACGTGTGTCTGACAATCACTTCCGTTCTACATCAGATTGAATGAATATCTCTTAGATTCCTTAATCGGAATCTTCGTGGTATAAGCTAGATTGATGGCGGCATTCATGAGAATCCGGAAAGTCTAAACTTTGTCTGTGGTATTCCGAGTAGGATTCTGGGATTGGATGGCTGTGTCGAACTTCAAACTCGCGAGTGCTGGGCGTAGTGATAGACGCAAAAGGATAGTAAATCCTATTCCGGTACGGTTGAGAACCTGCAGATGATTAGCCGTGCGGTGACAGCGCACCTGGACCCTTTTCACTGGAAGGATGGATGGTAGCCATTGACAACGGTGATCCACCTACACACAGCTTGCCATAGGAGGACGTGCGTGCGTGAATCAGAAGACAGAGGAAAGCAGAGATTCTGAAGACAAAGCATCTCCAAAACTCCAACATATTCTCTATTACTGCATAACAAGTAACCTTTAATCCATGCTCTCTTGTTTATTCGCAATTCAACTGATAAATATAATTGACTTCCTGACTAAGAATTGCAAGATAACCATATATTGCTTCAAACCAACAATCTCTGTGGGATTCGACCCTTACTCACGTAAGGTATTACTTGGACGACCCAGTGCACTTGCTAGTTAGTGGTACGAGTGTGAAAAGTGTGATTCACAATTCGTTCACCAGAACACAAGCAAGTGAGATTTGAGCCTAATTGTGTGGTTACATCTTATAACCACTTATCTTCCTTCTTGTGTGAAATTATTCTCTTTCTATGATTGTAATCTATGATTTGTTTGATTCTTTATGTCCATTATTTGGTGTATTCATGCATTTATATGATTGAGGCCATCATTTCATGTAGCTCACTTACCCAAATAGCCTTACCTTTTATCTTCCATTGTTAGCCAATTTGAGCCTATGATTAACCCACTTGTTCTTAATTTAGCACATTACAAGCCTTAAAGCGGAAAACAATAAATGTCCTTCATTTGGATCTTTGATTAGCTTAGGCTAGTGTGTGTGTCATTCAAGTGTGGGAAAACTAGGGACATTGGTTAAATAAAAGGGTAATTTTGTATTTTTATTGTGAATATTGGAAATTGGGTACATGCTCATGTATTGATAAAATGTATAGACCTTATGCATTGATGCTCTTGTATAATGTTTGAAACGAAGAAAAAAATGAGAAAAACAAAAAAAAAAGAAAAAGAAACAAAAAGAAGAGCATGGAAAAAAGAAAAAAAAGAAAAAGAAAAGGAATAAAAAGGTGACAAAATACCCCATAGTAAAGTCCAATAAAATCAATGCATAAGTGTTGTGAAATGAAAAAAAAATGCATGAGTATGTGAAAAAGTAAAAAATGGGTAGTTAGGTTAGAACTTATTTGTATAGGATGTCATAGGTTAGGTGGGGAGTTTAAGCTTATCAAAGATTCAAATTTTAAGCATGACCGACATGTATGAAAATCTGAAGGCCCAGGTTCGGGTTCTTGCTCCCGATGTCGACCTCTCTTTATTCAGTATGGACAACATGGTGGACGATGGCAAGATTGTGCCTGCCCCAGATGATGATGATGAGGGTCCTCCCCTTGTGCCGCCAGCTAAGGCTTCCTCAGCTTCTGCTACTATAGCTCCTTCTGCCGAGGTGGTCCCTCCTGGGCCCGAGCCTGACCTGGAGATTCTGAATGTGCCAGATGGAGTTGTCAATGCCACCCTGATCTCGACCATGCCTCCTCCTCCTAAGGATGTAGCTTCTGGAGCGAACTTGGATCCTTTATAATATTCTCTTTATATCTTGCTTTGGTATTTTGCTGTGGTCCGGTCTGTGGACCTTTTGAACTTCTGATTTTGTAATATTTCTGATAACTTTCTCTTGACACTTAGTTGCTTTTTTGCAACCTTTAAAAAAAACACTTTGGTCTCTTAGGTTGCTGTTAGGCAGCCTTTGAGCCTTTAATGTTTTAATTTTATTGAATGATGTATTGACTTTGCTTGTGTCGATGTGCTTGTATTTGGAGGTTGTTCTTTAACCCTTATTTGGAGGTTGCTCTTCAACCCTTATGTAGGTACTTAGGTTTCCTTGGTTCGACACCCTTTGAAGTGGCATTTGCCCTATGGGTTTCCCCTTTTTTGCCTTTTAAACTATGCCTTTTCTTTGGTCGTATTGATATCCTTCTTCATTCAGCTATGTCGTCTTTGCGACTTGCTGTCTGGACTTTTTAGTCGAATTCCAAGCAACCTTTTAGGTAGTGTTCTTGTGTGGAACCTTTTCCTTTTAGTTTGTTTGGATGACTTTTTAGCCTTCATCCGATTTGTGCTTTCACTTTTTTAAGTAATGTCTTTTTTTGAGACGTGTACCTTTTAGCTAAGCATTTCGCGCCTAGGTTTTAAACCTTTTTTGGCCTTTTTGTAGTGTTGTTCACTTTTTAGTGATCCTTTTATTGGGCCAACTTCTCTGTTGGGCATTCTTCAAGTTGTTTTTAGCAATCCCATTTCTAGTCTGACCTCGTCAAGTCGCTTTATATGGGTTACCTTTTATAACTTCTTGCGTTAACTCGAGCTTTGTCGCTTCACTTTGCCGACCTCTTTGTTCTTGGTCGGGTGATGAATTTTGCATTTTTTTTAGCAAAAATTAATGCGTCTTGGTAGGAAACTGATAAACCACTATTTTATGGTTTATTTTGTGCTAATTTGAGTGGTTTTTATCAAGTCTTTGCACACTTATTCATACAATTTGCATGATTTTACAATTCCTTCCTAATTATGTTCTATGATTTCACAATAAATCCTCGTTGCAAGTAGAGTTTCTAAACCAACAAGAATCCTTTCATACAAAAATTATTTGTCACTAAAGCAAACCCAATAAAATTAAACCGAAGTATTTAAACCTCGGGTCGTCTCACAAGGAATTGCAGGGAGGTGTAGTTATTATTGGTTATGGAAAAGTATCTTTTTGGGTTTTTGAAAGGTTGAACAAGAAATGTAAATGATAAGAAAATAAACTAATAATTAAGAAAGCTCTTGGCAAGGTATGAGAATTAGACGTCCTATCCTAGCTATCCTTATCAATTGTGACATCAATTGTCCATTGCTCCCACTTAGTTAACCTCTAACTATGAAGGAAAGTCAAGTGGATGAATCAATTTGATTCCTCAAGTCCTAGTCAACTCCTAAGGAAAGACTAACTTTAGAGGGATCCAAATCAACTAGCAACTTTTAATTATCAATCAACAAAGGAGTTTGATAACTCAAGAGTCGCTAATTACTCAACCAAAGCCAAGAATATGAAAATCTAACTTAAAACCCTCCCAAGCATTTTATCAAACACTTGGAAGGCACAACATAAAAATATAGAAAACTAGCAAGGAATATTAGATCCAAACAACCAATTGCAAACATCAATGACTAACAATTAATAGAAGAAGCAATAAATATGAAATACCTCAACTTGCATTAATAAGAAATTAAATCTAACATGGAGTTCATAAACCAAATTGGAGAATAAATAAATCAACAAGAGAAATAAGTAAACCAAAGCACTAAAACAATTAAAGTAGAAAAAACCTAAATTGAAGCAAGGTAGAATTCTGAAATTGAGAAAAGCTAAACCTAAAATCCTAAAACTTAGAGAGAGGAGAGAGCCTCTCTCTCTAGAAAACTACATCTAAAACCTAAAATTATGTAAATGAATGTTGTATCTAAACTGATTCCATGATTCCCCCACTTTGTAGACTCTAATCTGTGTTTTTTGGGCCAAAAACTGGGTCCAAAACCAGCCCAAAATCGCCCCCAGCGTCTTCTGCGTTTTCTGCACGTGGCGCATGTCACACATACGCGTCAGTCACGCGTATGCGTCGATAGTCATCTTCACGTGTCACACGTATGCATCAGGTACGCACACGCGTCACCATGCAAATTCGCTTTTCGCGCGCACGCGTCAAGTACGCGCGCACGTCGTTCCTCGCTGGTCAGCTCCTTGGTTTCTTGTGTTTCTTCCATTTTTGCAAGCTTCCTTTCCATCCTCTAAGCCATTCCTGCCCTATAAAGCCGCCCTATAAAGCCTGAAAACACTTAACACACAGATCACGGCATCGAATGGTATAAAAGGACATTAAAATACACAATTTAAAGGCTTAAGAAGCAAGTTTTCAATCATAGAACAGAATTAGAAAGGAATTGTAAAATCATGCAAATTGTATGAATAAGTGTGCAAAGACTTGATAAAAACCACTCAAATTAGCACAAGATAAACCATAAAATAGTGGTTTATCAGAAACTTTTTAGGGAATTGATAACTTTTATTCAAATGGTAAGATAAAAAATATAAATAAGAGTGTGTACAAGTAAGTGCTTACCCTTCCATTTCGGGCAGCTTTTAGATCTTGGTCTGGCGCCTCATTAAAAAATCTTTTTAGGAAAAAGAGTGCACCTTGGCCTGAGATCTTTACTTTTTTCTAGCTATAGTACTTTCTTAGGTTACAGGTGTGCCATGGCCTCGGTAGCTCCCACCCTTCTAGGTCGGCCACCTTGTGGTAACCTTTACCTAGTACTTATGTAACTCGGTATGGCCCTTTCCAGTTGGCTGCTAGCTTCCCTTCCCCTGACCGACCTGCTCCAATATCATTTCAGATTAAGATGAGATCGTTGGTGGCAAAGCTTCGCCAGATTACCCTCCGATTATACCTTAAAGCCATTCAATGCTTTAGCGCTTCCTCTCTAATCCGAACTCTTTCTCAGATTTCTGGAAGTAGGTCGAGCTCTTCCCTTTGTGTTTGGGAGTTGGTATCTTTATTGTAGAGGGTTACCCTAGGGGACCTTTCCTCTATCTTTATGGGATCATTGCCTCTATTCTGTAAGCAAGTCAAAAACGTGACTCCCCGGTGGTGGAATGTGGCGTCGTCCGATATGCCCATAGGATTTGCGGGAGCTCTTCAGCCCAAGCTCCTTTTGTATTCTGTAGCCTCCATTTTAACCAGGCAAATATAACTTTGTTGGCAGCCTCTGCCTGTCCATTGGCTTGTGGGTGTTCCACGGAGGTGAATTGGTGTTTGATTTTCAGGTCGGCTACTGGTGCGGTATTTATAACCCACTAACTTACCGGCAAGTGCACCTGGTCGTACCAAGTAATACCTTACGTGAGTAAGGGTCGATCCCACGAGGATTTGTGGATTAAAAAACAATAGCGTTTGATAGGATTAGTTAGACAAACAGAAAATAGTGTTGGAAGTTCAAAAGCATTAAAAAGTAAATTCAAGAATTTCAGAAAACAAGCAGCAAATGAATTGTGAAATATATATGGGAAAACAGTTAAGGCTTTAGAGTTATCTATTTTCTGGATTGACTTTTCTTATTAACTATTCTAATCATGCAAGATTTAATTCATGACAAACTATTTGTGACTAGACCCTAATTCCTTAGACCTTCCTAGTCTCCTCTAAAATTCATCAACTGCCAATTCCTTGGTCAATTAATTCCAATTAGAGGGTGATGATTAAATTCCAGTTTATATGCCACAAGAATCCTAATTGTCCAAAAATAAAGGGATTATATGTCACGTATCCCGTTAAATACGAACAATTAGAAATTCAGGATAATATATTTTCAAGCTATTGTTCAAGTAAAGAGCTTTTCCAAGTTATACGAGAACTCAAATAGAACATGGGTCATACTTCCGTTCCACCCAAATTCATAAAATAAAGAACGAAAACAATTATTGAAATATAAATCAGAACATGAATTAAAATAGAAAAATAATATTATCAATCCATACAATAGATAGAGCTCCTAACCTTAACAATGGAATATTAGTTGCTCATGGAATATGGAATGTAAATTTGTATGGAATAATGTTGTGGAATATGTTGTTCTGGAACCACCCTATTGGAATCCCCTTTATATCTAATCCTAATAATTTAAAAATCAAATATCTAAAATTAAAATTAAAATAATATCTTTTCCTAAAATAAGATTTGAATTTAAATTCGATTTAATTAACAAGTCTTCAGCTGATGGGTGGGGACCACTTGATTTGTCCATTCTGCAGCTTTTAATCTGTGATTTCTGGGCTAAGAACTGGGTCAAAATGGCCCAGAAATCGCCTCCAACGTTTTTCTACATTTTCTGCATGTGGCGCATGTGACGCGTCCGCGTCGTCCACGCGTTCGCGTTATTTGTGCAAATTCCAGTCCACGCATTCGCGTCAGGCACGCGATCGCGTCATTGCGATCTCCTCCATTCCACGCGGTCGCGTGAGCCATGCGTCCGCGTCGGTATTCGCTGGTCATCTCCTTGGTTTCTTCTCTTTCTCTGTAGAAACTCCATCAAATCCAGCCGAATGCTACCTAAAAAAAACAGTATTGCACAAAACTCAAAATAGCATCCATAATGGCTAAAATATAATTAATTCTTTATTAAATTCAATAATTTAGATACAAATTCACTAGGAAAAGATAGGAAAGATGCTCACGCATCACAACACCAAACTTAAACTGTTGCTTGTCCTCAAGCAACCAAAAACTAATATAAGCTTAGGATGTGAATTTTCATGAGAATGAGAGTTCGATTAAGCTCATGTCTCTTCTTATAGTGGGGTTTACAACTGCAATCCTGAATAGTTTTGGCATCTCACTTTATCCTTTGAAGTTCAGAATGATTGGCATCTATAGGAACTCAGAATCCAGATAGTGTTATTGATTCTCCTAGTTCATTATGTTGATTCTTGAACACAGCTACTTTATGAGTCTTGGCCATGACCCTAAGCATTTTGTTTTCTAGTATTACCACTGGATACCTAAATGCCACAGACCCATAACTGGGTGAACCTTTTCAAATTGTGACTCAGCTTTGCTAGAGTCCCCAGTTAAAGGTGCCCAGAGTTCTTAAGCACACTCTTTTTGCTTTGGATCACGACTTTAACCGCTCAGCCTCAAGCTTTTCACTTTACACCTTTACGCCACAAGCACATGGTTAGGGACAGCTTGATTTAGCAGCTTAGGCCAGGATTTTATTCCTTTGGACCCTCCTATCCATTAATGCTCAAAGTCTTGGATCCTTTTTTACCCTTTGCCTTTTAGTTTAAGGGTTATTGGCTTTTTCTGCTTGCTTTTTCTTTTTCTCTCTTTGTATTTTTTTTTTCGCAAGCTTTGTGTTTTTCACTGCTTTTTATTGCTTCAAGAATCAATTTTATGATTTTTCAGATTATCAATAACAATTCTCTTTTTTTCATTATTCTTTCAAGAGCCAACAATTTTAACATTCATGAACTTCACTATAAAAAATATGCACTGTTCAAGCATTCATTCAGAATCACAGAAAACACCACCACATCTAAGTAAATGAGACTACTCTAAAAATTAAACTCAAATTCTCATGCACTACATCTGTTCTTCTTTATTTTTGATTTCAAGTTTAGTGGGCAATACATGAGACATCTTTCAGAATTAAAGCACTTAACAGAAAAATTAAGCTAGAAACTAAGAATCTACTAATAAAGGATCATGCAATAAATTAAACAAAGTAGCAGGAAACCGGAACATACATAATAAAAGCGGGAGGGAATAAAAGATGAAAGGAACTCAACCACCTGGGTTATCTTAGCGGTTATTTTATTCTTCAGGTTGCGCTCCTTTGTGAAGATGATTAGCCTCCTTTTTTGTGCCATAGGAATAAATAGAAAACCCTTAAGCGAAGCGTTAACAACAAACTTAAAGGTTTGCTAGTCCTCAAGAAAACAAGATCTGAAAATAGAAGAGACAAATATTAGGATGAAAGAAAAATAAAAGGATAACAGAATAAGAGAGAATTAGGATTGGGAGAGAGAGAGAAAGAAAACTGGGCAGCGCAAACGACGCGTTCGCGTCATGCATGCGATCGCGTACGTCGCGCATTCTTCATAATGACGCGTTAGGGTCAGGCACGCGTCCGCGTGCCCTGGATTTTGTGCGATTCACGCGAAGCCAGCCGCGCGCCCGCATGACTTTCTGTTCGCATGGCTTGGGAGCCAAATTCTCATACGACGCGTTCGCATCGTGCATGCGTACGCGTGGATGGCCATATGTGCAACTGACGCGACCGCGTCAGTCACGCATCTGCGTGACCAAATTTGTGCTTTTAGCACACTTTTTGCCCCAAGAAAACATAACTCTCTGTCCAGACACCTTTTACGTCGATTTTTTGGGTCACGCGTCCGCGTGGGTGACACGACCGCATGAATGGTGAAAATCACAAAAGAAGCGAACGCGTGGGGTACAGCGCCACTCCCGCGCAACTCTCTGTCAATTTTCATTCTTCATGCACACATGATTGACGCGTCCGCGTCATGTGCCTCCCCTTTTTTGTTTTTTTTTGAAATATAGCTTGAGGTGTTCGGTTCCTGGAAGAACATGGCTGCATGATCAGAAAATTAGTAAGAACTCAATAAAACTAAAATAACTAAGAAAACTACTACTACGAAAAATAGCTAAGGATACGAATTTATCGGGTTGCCTCCCGACAAGCGCTTCTTTAACGTCACTAGCTTGACAATCAGCTCTGCTAGTTCAGTAGATGAGTGGACCTCTAGCGATCAATCTCGCCTCCAAGATAGTGCTTCAACCTCTGGCCATTCACTGTGAATTTCCTGTCAGAATTCTCTTCCTGTATTTCCACATGACCATATGGTGAAGCTCTGATAACCACAAACGGTCCTGACCACCGGGATTTCAACTTCCCGGGAAAGAATTTGAGCCTTGAATTATATAGAAGCACTCTCAGTCTTGGCTCAAAGACTCTGATGGCTATCTTCTTGTCATACAATAGTTTAGTTCTCTCCTTATAGAGCTTGGCATTCTCATAGGCTGAATATCTGAATTCATCAAGCTCATTCAACTGAATCATCCGCTTAATTCCCGCAGCTCCTGAATCAAGATTCAGGTACCTGATTGCCCAATAAGCCTTGTGCTCCAGCTCAACTGACAAGTGACAGGCTTTGCCATAGACCAATTGATATGGGGATATGCCAATTGGAGTCTTGTATGCGGTCTGGTAAGCCCAGAGAGCATCATCAAGCTTCCTAGACCAGTTCTTTCTTGAAACACTGACGGTCTTCTCCAAAATCCTCTTAAGCTCCCTGTTGGAAAATTCAACCTGTCCACTTGTCTGAGGGTGATAAGGGGTTGCCACTTTATGACGGACTCCATATCTATGCAGAAGAGAGTCCAGCTGTCTGTTACAGAAGTGACTTCCTCCATCACTAATTAGTGTCCTTGGGACACTAAACCAGCTGAAGATATATCTCTGAAGAAAGCTCATTACCACCTTGGCATCATTGGTGGGCAAAGCCACAGCTTCCACCCACTTGGACACATAGTCGACTGCCGCTGTCTGTTCAGAAGTGACTTCCTCCATCACTAATTAGTGTCCTTGGGACACTAAACCAGCTGAAGATATATCTCTGAAGAAAGCTCATTACCACCTTGGCATCATTGGTGGGCAAAGCCACAGCTTCCACCCACTTGGACACATAGTCGACTGCCAATAGAATATAGTTGTTTGAATGTGAGGGTGGTAAAGGTCCCATGAAATCAATTCCCCACACATCAAATAACACAACCTCAAGAATCTCCTGCTGTGGCATTTCATGGTTGGCAGGGAGATTCGTGGCTTTTTCACATCTGTCACAGTGCTTTACAAATGCTCTTAAGTCTCTGAAGAGAGTCGGCCAGTAAAACCCGCTCTGAAAGACCTTTGTAGCTGTCCTTTCACCACCAAAGTGGCCTCCATACTCAGAACCATGACAGTGCCAAAGAATCTGCTGTTTTTCTTCATCTGGGACACACCTCCGGATAATTCCATCTGAACAACTTTTAAAAAGGTATAGTTCCTCCCAAATGTAGTACTTTGCATCAGTCAATAGCTTCTTCACTTGTTGCCTACTGTACTCCCTTGGAATAAAATTCATGGCCTTATAATTTGCAATGTCTGCAAACCATGGAGCCTGCTGAATGAGGAACAATTGCTCATCCGGAAATGTCTCAGTTACAGCTGTGGGTGGTTGCACTCCTGCTTCAGGCTCAATTCTGGAGAGATGGTCAGCTACTTAATTTTCTAACCCTTTCCTGTCTTTTATCTCAATATCAAACTTCTGAAGGAGAAACACCCATCTGATTAATCTTGGTTTAGAATCCTGCTTGGTTAGAAGGTACTTTAAAGCAGCATGGTCAGTGTAAACAATAACCTTAGAACCAAGTGAATAGGACCTAAACTTATCAACAACATACACAACAGCTAATAATTCCTTTTCTGTAGTTGTGTAATTCTTTTGAGCATCATTTAACACACGATTGGCATAATAAATGACATGTACAAGCTTACCATGCCTCTGTCCTAAAACAGCTCCTATAGCAAAATCACTAGCATCACACATTAATTCAAATGGTAAATCCCAGTCAGGGGAAGCTATAATGGGAGCAGAGGTAAGGTTTGCTTTCAGAGTTTCAAAAGCATGCAGACAATCAGAATTAAAGACAAAAGGAACATCAACAACCAACAGGTTGCTCAATGGTTTAGCAATTTTAGAAAAATCCTTTATAAATCTTCTATAAAATCCTACATGACCTAAGAAACTCCTGATTGCCTTAACATTGGTTGGTGGTGGTAATTTTTCAATTACCTCTACCTTTGCTCTGTCAACCTCAATTCCCTTACTTGAAATCCGATGTCCAAGAACAATGCCTTCTGTAACCATAAAATGGCATTTTTCTCAATTTAAAACAAGGTTTGATTCTTGACACCGTTTCAAGACAAGAGATAAATGTTTAAGACAGGATTCAAAAGAGTTACAAAAAACAGAAAAGTCATCCATAAATATCTCAACAAAACTTTTCAACCATATCAGAAAAAATTGAAAGCATACACCTCTGAAAAGTTGCTGGAGCATTGTAGAGTCCAAATGGCATTCTCCTGTAGGCAAATACTCCAAAGGGGCATGTGAATGCTGTCTTCTCTTGATCTTGAGGGTCCACTACAATTTGATTATATCCAGAATATCCATCCAGAAAATAATAAAAAGCATGACCAGCTAACCTCTCAAGCATCTGATCAATGAAAGGGAGGGGGAAATGATCCTTCCTTGTAACAGTGTTGAGCCTCCTGTAATCTATGCAAATTCTCCATCCTGTGACTGTTCTTGTAGGAATAAGCTCATTCTTTTCATTCTTGATCACTGTCATCCCTCCCTTCTTGGGAACTACCTGCACAGGACTTACCCAAGGACTGTCAGAAATAGGGTAAATAATACTTGCTTCCCATAACTTCATTACCTCTTTTTGGACCACCTGTTTCATAGTTGGATTGAGTCTCCTTTGTGGTTGCACAACTGGTTTAGCATCATCTTCAAGAAGGATTTTGTGCATACACTTGGTTGGACTAATCCCCTTCAAGTCACTAATGGTCCACCCAAGGGCTGTTTTATGGCTTCTGAGCACTGAAATAAGTGCCTCCTCTTCTTCAGGCTTCAGAGAAGAGCTAATAATCACTGGATATGAATCACTTCTATCCAAGAACACATATTTCAGAGAAGGGGGTAAGGGTTTGAGCTCAAGCTTGGGGGCTTCCTCCTTCTTGATTGGCGTGTTCATCAGCTCCTTTTGGGGTGGTGAATTGTCAACTTCAACTAATTCACACTCAGAAATAGGATCCAGAACATCATCAAGTACCTCAGTTTCCAGTACTTCTTGAACAAGTGGTTCAATAACATCTATTTTCATACACCCCCCAGAATCATTGGGGTGCTTGAGGGCTTCAAAAACATTTAGGACCACCTGTTCTTCATTGACCCTCAGGGTTAATTCACCCTTTTGCACATCAATCAGAGCTCTACCTGTAGCTAAAAAGGGTCAACCAAGTATAATAGAGGGTTTTACCTCCTCTTCCATGTCTAATATAACAAAATCAACAGGGAAAATAAATGGTCCTACTTTAACAAGTAAATCTTCAACTACACCCACAGGTAATTTAATAGAAAGATCAGCAAGTTAAAGAGAAATACGAGTGGGTTTTACCTCCTCAATTTGAAGCTTTTTCATCACTGAAAGTGGCATGAGGTTGATGCTAGCTCCAAGATCACATAAAGCTCTTTGAATGCCAACTTCTCCAATGGTGCAAGGAATGACAAAGCTCCCTGGGTCTAGCATCTTCTCAGGAAGGGTGTGTTGAATAGTAGGGCTTCATATTCATCTTGGTTATTTAAAGCGGAAAAATCAAACCTTAAGGAGAGTTCAAGCTGGGTTCCCTGATTACTTTCCAGAATGACACCCGCTCCGCTCCCGGCTTTGTTTGATGAGCCGTCGACATAGAGGTTCCAGTTAGTGGGGGTGCCTGGGGTGTCGGTGTATTTTGCGATAAAGTCGGCCAAGTATTGAGACTTGATGGCAGTCTGAGCTTCATATTTAAGGTCAAATTCGGACAACTCCACTGCCCATTGTAGGATTCTTCCAGCTAAGTCAGTTTTTTGTAGGATACCTTTTCTGGGTTGGTTAGTCCGTATTCTGATGGTATGGGCCTGAAAGTATGGTCGGAGCCATTGGGAGGTGAGTATGAGGGCATAGGCGAACTTCTCTATCTTTTGGTAGTTTAGTTTAGCACCTTGTAAAGCCTTACTAATGAAGTAGATTGGCTGTTGTCCGTTCTCGTTCTCCCTGAATAGGGCCGAGGCTATTGCTCGATGCAAGGTAAAGGATCAATTCCTCTCCTAGTCGGGGTCGAGTTAGAATGGGTGGCTATCCCAGAAATGTCTTGAATTCCTGGAAGGCTTGTTCACATCAAACACTTCAGCGAGGTCGAGTAGTAATGCTTCTTCTCTCTGTGTCTTTACCAACATGTCATCCACATAGACCTCCATCAGCTTTCCAATATGGTTGGCAAAAATTTTGTTCATCAACCTCTGGTATGTAGCCCCTGCATTCTTGAGTCCAAATGGCATGACTACGTAGTAGTAGTTTGCTCTTGGGTTTAGGAATGAGGTTTTCTCTTAGTCGGGTTGATACATCGGTATTTGGTTATACCCTGAGTAGGTGTCCATGAAAGAAAGGTACTTGTATCCCAATGAAGCATCAACTAGGGTGTCTATATTCGGGAGTGGATATGGATCTTTTGGGCGGGCTTTGTTGAGGTTGGTGCAATCAGTGCACATCCGCCACTTTCTATTTGACTTTTTTACCAGTACAACGTTGGCTAGCCATAATGGGTACTTGACCTTCCTTATGAACCCTGCTTCTAATAAGGCCTGTACCTGTTCCTCCACAGCTTGCGATCTCTCTGGGCCAAGCTTTCTGCGTTTCTGTTGTACTAGCCAAGATCCACGGTATACTGCCAATTTACAGCACATTAGTCCAGGATCAATACCGATCATGTTGGCGGCCTTCCAGGCGAATAGGTCAGAATTTGCCATTAAGAACTTTATCAGCAGCTCCTTTAAGTCTCCTTTTAGGTTCGCCCCTATGTTTGTTGTTTTGTCTTGGGTATCTCCGATCTGAACTTCTTCGATTTCGCCTTCCGGTTAGGGTCGAAGTTCTTCGCGAGCTCGAGTTCCCCCGAGTTCAATAGTGTTGGCTTCTTTTTCTCTGGGATCACCCTTAAGGTTTAGACTTTCGTTATAACAGCGTCGCACGAGTTTTTGGTCTCCCCTTACAGTGGAGATTCCTTCTGGTGTTGGAAACTTCATGCATAGGTGTGGAGTGGAGACCACTGCAGCGAGCTGGTATAGCATTGTCCGACCTATGAGGGCGTTGTGTGCAGAGCTCACGTCGACTACAATGTAGTCTATACTTAGCTTTCTAGACTGTGTCCCTTTTCCGAAGGTTGTGTGCAGTGGGATGTACCCATGTGGTTGGATTGGGGTGTCTCCGAGCCCGAATAAGCTATTAGGATATGATCTGAGCTCATTTTCTTGTAGGCCGAGTTTGTCGAAGGCGGATTGGTGCACAAAATTGTGATCATCAATGGCGCCAACAACTTGGTACACACAATTGTAATCTCAACTCTTTATCACAACTCTGTACAACTAACCAGCAAGTGCACTGGGTCATCCACGTAATAAACCTTACATGAGTAAGGGTCGATCCCACGAAGATTGTCGGCTTGAAGCAAGCTATGGTCATCTTGTAAATCTCAGTCAGACGGATTCAAGTGGTTATGGAGAATTGATAATTAAAATATGAATAAAACATAAAATAGGATAGAGATACTTATGTAATTCATTAGTGAGAATTTCAGATAAGCGTATGAAGATGCTTTATTCCTTCTGAACCTCTGCTTTCCTATTGCCTTCTTACAATCATTCATACTCCTTTCCATGGCAAGCTTTATGTTGGGTTTTACCGTTGTCAATGGCTACCTCCCGTCCTCTCAGTGAAAATGGTCCGAATGCGCTGTCATCGCACGGCTAATCATCTATCGGTTCTCGATCTTGTTGGAATAGGATCCATTGATCCTTTTGCATCTGTCACTACGCCCAACACTCGCGAGTTTGAAGCTTGTCACAGTCATCCCTTCCCAGATCCTACTCAGAATACCACAGACAAGGTTTAGACTTTCCGGATCTCAGGAATGGCCGCCAATAATTCTAGCCTATACCACGAAGGTTCTAATCTTAGATTAGAAACCCAAGAGAATATACTCCAGCTATCTTCCAATGACTACGTTGAACATCATGTAGATCGCTTTGTGGTTGTCAGGCACGCGACCTTGGCTAAGCGAGTAACGAAGATTGGGTGATTGTCACGGGTCACCCCTTCATTCTGACTTAATTGAATTAAGTACGAGAGTATATCTTGGAGAAGAAGTAGGCGTGAATTGAATAGAAAAACAATAGTACTTTGCATTAATTCATAAGGAACAGCAGAGCTCCACACCTTAATCTATGGTGTGTAGAAACTCCACCATTGAAAATACATAAGAACAAAAGGGTCTAGGCATGGCCGAATTACCAACCTCCCAAAGATGAAAAGTATTCCAAGATCAAAAGTTTGATCAAGTGTGTAAAATACAATAGCAAAAGGTCCTATTTGTAGAAAACTAGTAACCTAGGGTTTACAGAAATGAGTAAATGATGCATAATCCACTTCAGGGCCCACTTGGTGTGTGCTTGGGCTGAGCATTGAAGCTTTCACATGTAAAGGCTTTTCTTGGAGTTAAACGCCAGCTTTTGTGCCAGTTTGGGCGTTTAACTCCAGCTTTTATGCCAGTTCTGGCGTTTTGACGCCAGAATTTTTATGCTGACCTGGAACGCCGGTTTGGGCCATCAAATCTTGAACAAAGTATGGACTATTATATATTTCTGGAAAGCCCAGGATGTCTACTTTCCAACGTAATTGAGAGCGCACCAATTGGGCTTTTGTAACTACAAAAAATCCACTTCGAGTGCAGGGAGGTCAGAATCCAACAGCATCTGCAGTCCTTTTTCAGCCTCTGAATCAGATTTTTGCTCAGGTCCCTCAATTTCAGCCAGAAAATACCTGAAATCACAGAAAAATACTCAAACTCGTAGTAAAGTCCAGAAATGTGATTTTTATTTAAAAACTAATAAAAATATAATAAAAACTAACTAAAATATACTAAAAACAAACTAAAAACAATGCCAAAAAGCGTATAAATTATCCGCTCATCACAACACCAAACTTAAATTGTTGCTTGTCTCCAAGCAACTAAAAATCAAATAGGATAAAATGAATAGAATATACAATGAATTCCAAAAACATCTATGAAGATCAGTCTTAATTAGATGAGCGGGGCTCTTAGCTTTTTGCTTCTGAATAGTTTTGGCATCCCACTTCATCCTTTGAGGTTCAGAATGATTGGCTTCTATAGGAACTCAGAATTCAGATAGTGTTATTGATTCTCCTTGTTCAGTATATTGATTCTTGAACACAGTTAGTTTATGAGTCTTGGCCGTGACCCTAAGCATTTTGTTTTCAAGTATTACCACCGGATACATAAATGCCACAAACACATAACTTGGTGAACCTTTTCAGATTGTGACTTAGCTTTGCTAGAGTCCCCAATTAGAGGTGTCCAGAGCTCTTAAGCACACTCTTTTTGCTTTGGACCACGACTTTAACCGCTTAGTCTCAAGCTTTCACTTGACACCTTCACGCCACAAGCACATGGTTAGGGACAACTTGGTTCAGCCGCTTAGGCCAGGATTTTATTCCTGTGGGCCCTCCTATCCACTGATGCTCAAAGCCTTGGATCCTTTTTTATTTCACCCTTGCCTTTTGGTTTAAAGGGGCTATTGGCTTTTTCTGCTTGCTTTTTCTTTTTTCTTTCTTTCTCTTTTTTTCTTTTTTTTCGCATTTGTTTCTGCAAGCCTTTTTTATTCACTGCTTTTTCTTGCATCAAGAATCATTTTTATGATTTTTTAGATCATCAATAACATTTCTCCTTTTTTATTATTCTTTCAAGAGCCAACATTTTTAACATTCATAAACAACAATATCAAAAATATGCACTGTTCAAGCATTTATTCAGAAAACAAAAAGTATTGCCACCACATCAAAATAATTAAACTATTTTAAAATTCGAAATTCATGTACTTTTTTTTCTTTTTCAATTAAAAACATTTTTCATTCAAGGATGGTGATGGATTCATAGGACATTCATAGCTTTAAGGCATAGACACTTAGACACTAGCAATCATGTAATAAGACACAAACTTAAATAAACATAAAGCATAATTTTTGAAAAACAGAAAATAAAGAACAAGGAAATTAAAGAACGGGTCCACTTTAGTGATGGAGGCTAGTTCTTCCTCTTGAAGATCTTATGGAGTGCTTGAGCTCCTCAATGTCTCTTCCTTGCCTTTGTTGCTCCTCCCTTATGACTCTTTGGTCTTCTCTAATTTCATGGAGGAGGATAGAATGCTCTTGGTGCTCCACCCTTAGTTGTCCCATATTGGAACTTAATTCTCCTAGGGAGGTGTTGATTTGCTCCCAATAGTTTTGTGGTGGAAAATGCATCCCTTGAGGCATCTCAGGGATTTCATGATGAGGAATTTCCTCATGCTCTTGCCCATGAGTGGGATCTCTTGTTTGCTCCATCATTTTCTTAGTGATGGGCTTGTCCTCATCAATAAGGATGTCTTCCTCTATGTCAATTCTAGATGAATTGCAAAGGTGACAAATGAGATGAGGGAAGGCTAACCTTGACAAAGTAGAGGACTTGTCCGCCACCTTGTAGAGTTCTAGGGATATAACCTCATGAACTTCTACTTCCTCTCCAATCATGATACTATGGATCATGATAGCCTGGTCTATAGTAACTTCAGACCGGTTGCTAGTGGAAATGATTGAGCATTGGATGAACTCCAACTATCCCCTAGCCACGGGCTTGAGGTCATGCCTTCTTAGTTGAACCGGCTTCCCTCTTGAATCTTTCTTCCATTGAGTGCCCTCTTCACAAATGTCTATGAGGACTTGGTCCAACCTTTGATCAAAGTTGACCCTTCTAGTGTAGGGGCGTGCATCTCCTTGCATCATGGGCAAGTTGAATGCCAACCTTACATTTTCCGGACTGAAATCTAAGTATTTCCCCCGAACCATTGTAAGCCAATTCTTTGGGTCCGGGTTCACACTTTGATCATGGTTCTTGGTGATCCATGTATTGGCATAGAACTCTTGAACCATTAAGATTCTGACTTATTGAATGGGGTTGGTGAGAACTTCCCAACCTCTTCTTTGAATCTCATGTCGGATCTCCGGGTATTCACCCTTTTTGAGCTTGAAAGGGACCTCGGGGATCTCCTTCTTCTTGGCCACAACTTCATAGAAGTGGTCTTGATGCACCCTTGAGATGAATCTCTGCATCTCCCATGACTCGGAGGTGGAAGCTTTTGCCTTTCCTTTCCTCTTTCTAGAGGTTTCTCCGGCCTTAGGTGCCATAAATGGTTATGGAAAAACAAAAAGCAACACTTTTACCACATCAAACTTAGAAGGTTTGCTCATCCTCGAGCAAAAGACGAAGGAAGAGAGTAGAGGAAGAAGAAATAGAGGAGATGGAGGGGGGTTAATATTTCGGCCAAGGGGGAGAAGTAGTGTTTAAGATGTGTGAAAATGAAGGGGTGAAGATGGGTTTATATAGAAGTGGGGAGAGGGTAAGGTTCGGCCATGTATGGGTGGGTTTGGGACGGAAAGTGGTTTGAATTTGAATGGTGAGGTAGGTGGGGTTTATGATGGATGGATGTGGATTGGTGAAGGGTTTATGGAGAAGGGGTAGGATTTGATAGGTGAGGGGTTTTTGTGGAAGAGGTATTGAGGTGATTAGTGAAGGGCATTTGGGGAAGAGTATTATGAAAAGGTATGAAGAAGAGAGAGAGTGATTTGAGGTTGGTGGGGATCCTGTGGGGTCCACAGATCCTGAGGTGTCAAGGATTTTTCATCCCTGCACCAATTAGGCTTGCAAAACGCCCTTTGCTGCCAACACTGGCGTTAAACGCCAGGTTGCTGCCCATTTTTGGCATTTAACGCCAGCTTCTTGCCCTTTTCTGGCGTTAAACGCCAGTCTGGTGCCCATTTCTGGTGTTAAACGCCCAGAATGGTGCCAGACTGGGCGTTTAACGCCCATTCTGCTACCCTTACTAAACGCCAGTAGACTTCTCCTCCAGGGTGTGCTGTTTTTCATTTTGTTTATCAGTTTGTTTTTGCTTTTTCAATTATTTTTGTGACTTCACATGATCATCAACCTACAGAAAACATAAAATAACAATAGAAAATAGAAATTTAACATAGATAAGTAAAATTGGGTTGCCTCCCAACAAGCGCTTCTTTAATGTCAGTAGCTTAACAGTGGGCTCTCATGGAGCCTCACAGATACTCAAAGCATGATGATGGCCTCTTAACACCAAACTTAGAGTTTGGTTGTAGCCTCCCAACACCAAACTTAGAGTTTGAATGTGGGGGTTTTGTTTGACTCTGTATTGAGAGAAGCTTTTCATGCTTCTTCTCTATGGTTACAGAGGGAGATCCTTGAGCTTTAAATACAAGGGAGTCCTGATTCACTTGAAGGACCAATTCTCCTCTGTCAACATCAATCACAGCTTTTGCTATGGCTAAGAAGGGTCTGCCAAAGATGATGGATTCATCCAAACACTTCCCAGTATCTAGGATTATGAAATCAACAGGGATGTAGTGGTCTTCAACCTTTATCAAGACATCCTCTACAAGTTCATAAGCCTGTTTCCTTGAATTGTCTGCCATCTCTAGTGAGATTCTTGCAGTTTGTACCTCAAGGACCCCTAGCTTCTCCATTACGGAGAAAGGCATGAGGTTTATGCTTGACCCTAGGTCACACAGAGCCTTCTCAAAGGTTATGGTGCCTATGGTACAAGGTATTGAGAACTTTCCAGGATCTTGTCTCTTCAGAGGTAATTTCTGCCTAGTCAAGTCATCTAATTCTTTAGTGAGCAAGGGGGGTTCATCCTTCCAAGTCTCATTACCAAATAGCTTGGCATTTAGCTTCATGATTGCTCCAAGGTTGACGATCGGGATTTTTGCCAGTAAAGAATTTTATAAAAATAGTCGCGTTGTAGATATAGTCTCTAAACCAACAGAAATCCCTTCGTACAAAAGTTTTGGTTGTCACAAGTAACAAACCCCTTTAAAAATTTTTAACCAAAGTATTCAAATCTCGGGTCGTCTTCTCAAGGAACTACAGGGAAGTATGTTCTTATTATTGGCTATAAAGATTGTAAATCGGGGTTTAGAGGATGAGAAGCAAGTGATTTAAATGACAAATAAAGTAAATGAAGAACAAGTAATTTAAATAGCAAGTAAATTAAATAAATGACTGTAAATAAGCTTTTGGCAAGGTATGAGAAATTAAAGGTCCTATCCTAGCTATCCTTATCAAAGATGATGATAATTGAATCTTAATTCCGCTTTGTTAACCTTTACTAAGGTAAAGGGAGGTCAAGGGATTAATTAATTGATCTTCGAATCCTATTTATTTCCTAAGAAAAGATTGGGATTATTGAAGCTCAAATTAACAAAGATAACAATTGTCAAGCATGTTTTAGTTTGATAACTCCTGAGTTACTGATTTCTTAACCAAGACCAAAAAAGGGGGGAAAATAAATCTACTGGAATAAAAATATCTTCAGATTGGGAATAATTGTAACTAATAAATAAAAGAAAGCGATATTAAACTGAAATACCTCAAGTAACATTAATTCAAAATAGTAATATGTAACATGGGAGTATTCATAAATTCAATTATAAAAGTAAACAAGCAATAAAGTAATGAATAAAAGTAAAAGGGAAGCTTAAAGTAAAGGAATATTAAAACCTAGGATCGAGAGTTACTCCTAAAGAGAGAAGTCCTAAATCCTAATCCTAAAGAGAGAGAGAATCTCTCTCAAAACTAAATCTAAATCATGAAAACTAAACGAAAGTCGTCACTTTCTGTGAATGGATACATTCCCTCACTTCATAACCTCTGGTCTATGCCTTCTGGACTTCGATTTGGGCCAAAAAGGGCTTCAGAAATTGCTGGGAGCATTTTCTGCAATTTCTGGTGCACGGCCTCTGTCACGCGTCCGCATGGATCACGCGGTCGCGTCATTCGGAGCTTTTCTTGCCACGCGGTCGCGTCAGTCATGCGACCGCGTCATGTGCGTTCTGCTTAAGGCGCGCGGTCATGTCAGTCATGCGGCCGCGTCGCTGCTTCTTTGCGCTTGGCATGCGTCTGCGTCGCCCATGCGATCGCATGGATGCCGGTTTCTTCAGAAGCTCCGTTTTGTGCTTTCCTTCCATTTTTGTATGTTTCCTTTCCATCCTTTAAGTCATTCCTACTTTAGAAGATCTGAAAACTACTTAACACACTAATCACGGCATCGAATGAAATTAAAGGTGATTAAAATAATTAATTTAAAAGCATAGGAAACATGTTTTTCACATACATCACATAATAAGGAAGGGAAAGTAAAACCATGCAATTAACATGAATAAGTGGGTGAAGGATTGAATAAATCACTCAAACTACGCACAAAATATATCATAAAATATGGGTTTATCAAAGGTACTTAGCAACTTGTTCTTTAGTAACATCTTCATCCTCTTCAGAGGAAGAATACTCATCAAAGCTCATGAATGGCAAAAGTAAATTCAATGGAATCTCTATGGTCTCAGTGTGAGTCTCAGATTCCCATGGTTCCTCATTAGGGAACTCCTTGGAGGCTAGTGGACGTCCATTGAGGTCTTCCTCAGTGGAGATCACTGCCTTTTCCTCCTCTCCAGGTTCGGCCGTGTGGGTTATGTTGATGACCTTGCACTCTCCTTTTGGATTCTCTTCTGTATTGCTTGGAAGAGTACTAGGAGGGAGTTCAGTAACTTTCTTACTCAGCTGACCCACTTGTGCCTCCAAATTTCCAATGGAGGACTTTGTTTTAGTCATGAAACTTTGAGTGGTTTTAATTAAATCAGAGACTACAGTTGCTAATTCCGAATGGTTCTGCTTAGAATTCTCTGTTTGTTGCTGAGAAGATGATGAAAAAGGTTTGCCATTGCTAAACCTATTTCTTCCACCATTATTGTTGTTGAAGCCTTGTTGAGGCCTCTGTTGATCCTTCCATGAGAGGTTTGGATGATTTCTCCATGAAAGATTATAGGTGTTTCCATAGGATTCTCCCATGTAATTCACCTCTTCCATTGCTGGGTTCTCAGGATCATAAGCTTCTTCTTCAGATGAAGCTTCTTTGGTACTGACTGTTGCTGCTTGCATTCCAGATAGACTCTGAGAAATTATATTGACATGCTGAGTCAATATTTTGTTCTGAGCCAATATGGCATTCAGAGTATCAATCTCAAGAACTCCTTTCTTCTGACTTGTCCCATTATTCACAGGATTCCTTTCAGAAGTGTACATGAATTGGTTATTTGCAACCATTTCAATGAGTTCCTGAGCTTCTGCAGGTGACTTCTTCAGATAAAGAGATCCTCCAACAGAGCTGTCCAATGACATCTTAGATAGTTCAGACAAATCATCATAGAAGATACCTATGATGCTCCATTCAGAAAGCATGTCAGAAGGACACCTTCTGATCAATTGTTTGTATCTTTCCCAAGCTTCATAGAGGGATTCACCTTCCTTTTGTCTGAAGGTCTGGACTTCCATACTAAGCTTTCTCAATTTTTGTGGTGGAAAGAATTTGGCCAGAAAAGTGCTGACTAGCTTTTCCCATGAGTTCAGGCTTTCCTTAGGTTGTGAATCCAACCATGTTCTAGCTCTGTCTCTTACAGCAAAAGGAAAAAGCATAAGCCTATAGACCTCAGGATCAACCCCATTGGTCTTGACAGTGTCACAGATTTGCAAAAATTCAGCTAAGAACTGATGAGGATCTTCCAATGGAAGTCCATGAAACTTGCAATTCTGTTGCATCAGAGAAACTAATTGAGGCTTAAGCTCAAAGTTGTTTTCTCCAATGGCAGGGATAGAGATGCTTCTCCCATAGAAGTCGGGAGTAGGTGCAGTAAAGTCACCAAGCACCTTCCTTGCATTGTTGGCATTGTTGTTGTTTTTGGCTGCCATGGCTTCTTCTTGTTTAAAAATTTCTGTTAGGTCCTCTCTAGAGAGTTGTGCTTTAGCTTCTCTTAGCTTTCTCTTCAAGGTCCTTTCAGGTTCAGGATCAGCTTCAACAAGAATGCCTTTGTCCTTGCTCCTGCTCATATGAAAAAGAGGAGAAGAAAGTATAGAATCCTCTATGTCACAGTATAGAGATTCATTGAGGTGTTAGAGGAAAAGAAGAATAGAAGGAGGAGGTAGAGAAGGGGGGAATTCGAACTTATCAAGAGGGATAGAGTTCGAATTGCACATTGAGGAGGAGTGTTAGTCTTTTAAATAGAAGGATGTAAGAAGGGGGGAAAGAATTTTCGAAATTAACTTTTAAAAAGATTTTGAAATAATTAAAAAAATTGAAAAAATTTGGTTGATCATTTTCGAAAATAAAAAATTGAGAAAGTAGTTAAGTGATTTTGAGAAAGATTTTGAAATCAGAAATAAAAAAAAAGATATGATTGAAAATTAAAAAGATGTGATTGAGAAGATATGATTGAAAATCAATTTAAAAAAAAGAAATTTTTAAAATTAAAGTTGATTACTTGACTAACAAGAAATTAAAAGACATGATTCTAGAATTTAAAATTTGAACCTTTCTTAATAGGCAAGTAACAACTTGAAAATTTTGAATTAAATCATTAATTGTAGCAAGGATTTTCGAAAATAGTAAAAAAAATAGAAAATGGAAAGAAATTGGTTTTGAAAAGATATGATTGAAAAGATATGATTTGAAAAAGATTTGAATTGAAAACAAAATCTTCCCTCCTGTGCCATCCTGGCGTTAAACGCCCAGAATGGTATCCATTCTGGGGTTTAACGCCAAAAATAAAACCCTTTTGGGCATTTAACACCCAGCCAGGTACCTTGGCTGGCGTTTAAATGCTAGTTTTCCTTCCTCACTGGGAATTTTGAACGCCCAGCTTTTTCGGTTTAATTTCTCTGCTGAATGTTCTGAATCTTCAATTCTCTGTATTATTGACTTGAAAAAAAAACATAGTTTTGAAATTTTTTTTTGAATTTTTAATGATGAGAAACAATAAAATGAAACTACTCACGGAAAAACTAAGATCAAATAAATTGAAAATGAATATGAGAAACAACAAAACACACAAAATAAGAGAATTTAAAGATTAGAGCAAGGAAATCAACAAGAACAACTTGAAGATTAATGAAGAACAAAATTCATATATTCGAAAAATGCAAGGAAATAAATAAAACATGCAGGACACCAAACTTAAAAATTGACACTAGACTCAAACAAGAAACACAAATTATTTTTTATTTTTATGATTTTATTAATTTTTTTTTGTGTTTTTCGAAAATTATTTGGAACAAGAAAATAAGGAATTCAAAATTCTTAATGAGAATTCCAGGAATCATGCAATGTTAGTCTAAAACTCCGGTCCAGGAATTAGACATGGCTTACTAGCCAGCCAAGCTTTCAGTGAAAGCTCCGGTCCAAAACACTAGACATGGCCAATGGCCAGCCAAGCTTTAGCAGATCATTACATTCAACAGCAAGATTGATAGAAATCAACAAGCTCTTGTGATGATAAGTTGAAACCTCGGTCCAAAAGATTAGACATGACTTCACAGCCAGCCAAACTTTAACAGATCATGATGAAACTCTAGAATTCATTCTTAAAAACTCTGAAGAACAGAATAGAAATATTATTTGTCCAAGTAACCAGCAAGTGCACTGGGTCGTCCAAGTAATAAACCTTACGTGAGTAAGGGTCGATCCCACAGAGATTGTCAGCTTGAAGCAAGCTATGGTCATCTTGTAAATCTTAGTCAGGCGGATTCAAATGGTTATGGAGAATTGATAATTAAAATATGAATAAAACATAAAATAAGATAGAGATACTTATGTAATTCATTGGTGATAATTTTAGATAAGCGTATGAAGATGCTTTGTTCCTTCTGAACCTCTGCTTTCCTATTGCCTTCTTCCAATCATTCATACTCCTTTCCATGGCAAGCTTTATGTTGGTTTTCACCATTGTCAATGGCTACCTCCCGTCCTCTCAGTGAAAATGGTCCAAATGCGCTGTCACCGTGTCAGTTCTCAATCATGTTGGAATAGGATCCATTGATCCTTTTGTGTCTGTCACTACGCCAAACACTCGTGAGTTTGAAGCTTGTCACAGTCATCCCTTCCTAGATCATACTCGGAATACCATAGACAAGGTTTAGACTTTCCAAATCTCAGGAATGGCCGCCAATAATTCTAGCCTATACCACGAAGGTTCTGATCTTAGATTAGAAACCCAAGAGAATATACTCCAGCTGTCGTCCAATGACTACGTTAAACATCATGTAGATCGCTTTGTGGTTGTCAGGCATGCGACCTTGGCTAAGCGAGTAACGAAGATTGGGTGATTGTCATAGGTCACCCCTTCATTCTAACTTAACTGAATTAAGTACGAGAGTATATCTTGGAGAAGAAGTAGGCATGAATTGAATAGAAAAACAATAGTACTTTGCATTAATTCATGAGGAACAGCAGAGTTCTACACCTTAATCTATGGTGTGTAGAAACTCCACCGTTGAAAATACATAAGAACAAAAGGGTCTAGGCATGGCCGAATGGCCAGCCTCCTAGTGCACGAAATTGTGATCATCAACAATGGCGCCAAAGGACTTGGAGCTCTTAAACGTGAATCACACTTTGTCGCAATTCCGCACAACTAACCAGCAAGTGCACTAGGTCGTCCAAGTAATACCTTACGTGAGTAAGGGTCGATCCCACGGAGACTGTCGGCTTGAAGCAAGCTATGGTCACCTTGTAAATCTCAGTTAGGCGGATTCAGATGGTGATGGAGAATTGATAATTAAATAAAACATAAAATAAAGATAGAGATACTTATGTAATTCTTTGGTTGGAATTTCAGATAAGCGTATGAAGATGCTTTCTTCCTCCTGAACCTCTACTTTTCTATTGCCTTCTTCCAATCATTCATACTCCTTTCCATGGCAAGCTTTATGTTGTGCATCACCGTTGTCAATGGCTACTTCCCGTCCTCTCAGTGAAAACGTTCCAAATGCGCTGTCACCGCACGGCTAATCATCTGTCAGTTCTCGATCATGTTGGAATAGGATCCATTGATCCTTTTGCGTCTGTCACATGCCCAACAATCGCGAGTTTGAAGCTCGTCACAGTAATCCCTTCCCAGATCCTACTCAGAATACCACAGACAAGGTTTAGACGTTTCGGATCTCAGGAATGGCCGCCAATAATTCTAGCCTATACCACGAAGGATCTAATCTTAGATTAGAAACCCAAGAGATACACATTCAAGCTTGTTTGCATGTAGAACGGAAGTGGTTGTCAGTCACGCGTTCATAGGTGAGAATGGTGATGAGTGTAATATAATCATCACATTCATCATGTTCTTGGGTGCGAATGAATATCTTGGAGAAGAAATAGACTTGAGTTGAATAGAAAAACAATAGTACTTTATATTAATTCATGAAGAACAGCAGAGCTCCACACCTTAATCTATGGTGTGTAGAAACTCCACCGTTGAAAATACATAAGAACAAAGTCTAGGCATGGCCGAATGGCCAGCCTCCCAAAGAGAGTTCAATCATCAAAACATGATTCCAAGATGATCAAAAGATGAAAATACAATAGCAAAAAGTCCTATTTATAGAAAACTAGTAGCCTAGGGTTACAGAAATAGGTAATTAATGCAGAAATCTTCTTCCGGGCCCACTTGGTGTGTGCTTGGGCTGAGCATTGAATCTTCCATGTGTAGAGACTTTTCTTGGAGTTAAACGCCAGCTTTTGTGCCAGTTTGGGCGTTTAACTCCAGCTTTTGTGCTAGTTCTGGCATTAAACGCCATAATTCTTAAGCTGAATTTGAACGCCTGTTTGGGCCATCAAATCTTGGGAAAAGTATAGACTATTATATATTGCTGGAAAGCCCAGGATTTCTACTTTCCAACGAAATTGAGAGCGTGCCAATTGGGCTTCTGTACCTCCAGAAAACCCACTTTGAGTGCAGGGAGGTTAGAATCCAACAGCATCTGCAGTCCTTTTTCAGCCTCTGAATCAGATTTTTGCTCAGGTCCCTCAATTTCAGCTAGAAAATACCTGAAATCATAGAAAAACACACAAACTCATAGTAAAGTCTGGAAGAGTAATTTTTATTTAAAAACTAATAAAAACATAATAAAAACTAACTAAAAACATACTAAAAACAATGCCAAAAAGTGTATAAATTATCCGCTCATCACAACACCAAACTAAAATTGTTACTTGTCCCCAAGCAACTAAAAATCAAATAGGATAAAAAGAAGAGAATATACAATGAATTCCAAAAAGATCTATGAAGATCAGCATTAATTAGATGAGCGGGGCTATTAGCTTTTTGCTTCTGAACAGTTTTGGCGTCTCACTTTATGCTTTGATGTTCAGAATGATTGGCTTCTATAGGAACTCAGAATCCAGATAGTGTTATTGATTCTCCTAGTTAAGTATGTTGATTCTTGAACACAGCTACTTTATGAGTCTTGGCTATGACCCTAAGCATTTTGTTTTCCAGTATTACCACCAGATACATAAATGCCACAGACACATAACTGGGTGAACCTTTTCAGATTGTGATTCAGCTTTGCTAGAGTCCCCAATTAGAGGTTTCCAGAGCTCTTAAGCACACTCTTTTTGTTTTGGACCACGACTTTAACCGCTCAGTCTCAAATTTTCACTTGACACCTTCACGCCACAAGCACATGGTTAGGGACAGCTTGGTTTAGCCGCTTAGGCCAGGATTTTATTCCTGTGGGCCCTCCTATCCACTAATGCTCAAAGCCTTGGATCCTTTTTATTTTACCCTTGCCTTTTGGTTTAAAGGGCTATTGGCTTTTTCTGCTTGCTTTTTCTTTCTCTCTCTCTTTTTTTTTTTTTGCATATATCCTTTTTTTTCTGTAAGCTTTTCACTGCTTCTTCTTGCTTCAAGAATCAATTTTATGATTTTTCAGATTATCAAATAACATTTCTCCTTTTCCATCATTCTTTCAAGAGCCAACAATTTTAACATTCATGAATCAAAAATTTCAAAAAATATGCACTGTTCAAGCATTCATTCAGAAAAATAATAGTATTGCCACCACATCAAAATAACTAAACTGTTTTAAAATTTGAAAATCATGCACTTATATTCTTTTTCAATTAAAAACATTTTTCATTTAAGAAAGGTGATGGATTCATTTTCATTGCTTTAAGGCATAGACACTAAGACACTAATGATCATGTAATAAAGACACAAATATAAATAAACATAAAGCATAATTTTCGAAAAACAGAAAATAAAGAACAAGGAGATTAAAGAACGGGTCCACCTTAGTGATGGCGGCTTGTTCTTCCTCTTGAAGATCTAATGGAGTGCTTGAGCTTCTCAATGTCTCTTCCTTGCCTTTGTTGTTCCTCTCTCATGGTTCTTTGGTCTTCTCTAATTTCATGGAGGAGGATGGAATGCTCTTGGTGCTCCACCCTTAGTTGTCCCATGTTGGAACTTAATTCTCCTAGGGAGGTGTTGATTTGCTCCCAATAGTTTTGTGGAGGAAAATGCATCCCTTGAGGCATCTCAGGGATTTCATGATGAGGAATTTCTTCATGCTCATGGTGAGGTTCTCTTATTTGCTCCATCCTTTTCTTAGTGATGGGATTATCCTCATCAATGAGGATGTCTTCCTCTATGTCAATTCTTTGGGTCCGGGTTCACACTTTGATCATGGTTCTTGGTGATCCATGCATTAGCATAGAACTCTTGAACCATTAAGATTCCGACTTGTTGAATGGGGTTGTGAGAACTTCCCAACCTCTTCTTCGAATCTCATGTCGGATCTCCGGATATTCACCCTTTTTGAGTTTGAAAGGGACCTCGGGGATCACCTTCTTCTTGGCCACAACTTCATAGAAGTGGTCTTGATGTACCCTTGAGAGGAATTTCTCCATCTCCCATGACTCGGAGGTGGAAGCTTTTGCCTTCCCTTTCCTCTTTCTAGAGGTTTCTCTGGCCTTTGGTGCCATTAATGGTTATGGAAAAACAAAAAAAGCTTTAGCTTTTACCACACCAAACTTAGAAGGTTGCTCGTCCTCGAGCAAAAAAAGAAAGAAGAGAGTAGAAGAAGAAGAAATAGAGGAGATGGAGGGGGCTTTGTGTTTCGGCCAAGGGGGAGAAGTAGTGTTTAGGTTGTGTAAAAATGAAGGAGTGAAGATGGATTTATATAGGAGTGGAGAGGGGGGTAATGGTTCGGCCATTATGGGTGGGAAAGTGGTTGGAATTTGAATGGTGAGGTAGGTGGGGTTTTATGAAGGATGGATGTGAGTGGTGAAGAGAATGGTGGGATTTGATAGGTGAGGGGTTTTTGGGGAAGAGGTATTGAGATGATTGGTGAACGGGTGAAGAAGAGAGAGAGAGATGGGGTAGGTGGGGATCCTGTGGGGTCCACAGATCCTGAGGTGTCAAGGATTTCTCATCCCTACACCATGTGGCATGCAAAAACGCCCCTTGCTGCCAATCCTGGCGTTAAACGCCAGGCTGCTGCCCATTTTTGGCGTTTAACGCCAGCTTCTTGCCCATTCCTGGTGTTAAACGCCAGTCTGGTGCCCATTTCTGGCGTTAAACGCCCATTCTGCTACCCTTACTGGCGTTTAAACGCCAGTAAGATTCTCCTCCAGGGTGTTCTATTTTTAATACTATTTTTCCTTCAGTTTTTGCTTTTTTAATTATTTTTGTGACTTCACATGATCATCAACCTATAGAAAACATAAAATAACAGAAGAAAATAGAAATTCAATATAGATAGTTAAAGATTGGGTTGCCTCCCAACAAGCGCTTCTTTAATGTCAATAGCTTGACAGTAGCTCTCATGGAGCCTCACAGATGTTTAGAGCAATGTTGGAACCTCCTAACACCAAACTTAGAGTTTGACTGTGGAGACTCTGTTTGTCTCTGTATTGAGAGAACCTCTTCATGCTTCCTTTCCATGGTTACAGAGGGATATCCTTGAGCTTTAAACACAAGGGAATCTTCATTCACTTGAATGATCAATTCTCCTCTGTCAACATCAATTACAGCTTTTGCTGTGGCTAGGAAGGGTCTGCCAAGGATGATGGATTCATCCACACACTTCCCAGTCTCTAGGATCATGAAATCAGAAGGGATGTAATGGTCTTCAACCTTTACCAAGACATCCTCTACAAGTCCATAAGCCTGTTTCTTTGAATTGTCTGCCATCTCTAGTGAGATTCTTGCAACTTGTACCTCAATAATCCCTAGCTTCTTCATTACAGAGAGAGACATAAGGTTTATACTTGACCCCAGGTCACACAGAGCCTTCTCAAAGGTCATGGTGCCTATGTTACAAGGGATTAAGAATATTCCAGGGTCTTGTCTCTTCAGAGATAATCTCTGCCTAGTCAAGTCATCCAGTTCTTTGATGAGCAATGGATGTTCATCCTCCCAAGTCTCATTACCAAACAACCTGGCATTTAGCTTCATGATTGCTCCAAGGTACTTAGCAACTTGCTCTTCAGTAACATCTTCATCCTCTTCAGAGGAAGAATACTCATTAGAGCCCATGAATGGCAAAAGTAAATTCAATGGAATCTCTATTGTCTCAGTGTGAGCCTCAGATTCTCACGGTTCCTCATTAGGGAACTCGTTGGAGGCCTGTGGACGTCCATTAAGGTCTTCCTCAATGGAAATCACTGCCTCTTCCTCCTCTCCAGGTTCGGCCATGTGGGACGTGTTTATGGCATTGCACTCCCTTTTTGGATTCTCTTCTGTATTGCTTGGGAGAGTACTAGGAGGGAGTTTAGTAACTTTCTTACTCAGCTGACCCACTTGTGCCTCCAAATTTCTAATAGAGGACCTCGTTTCAGTCATGAAACTTTGAGTGGTTTTAATTAGATCAGAGACTATGGTTGCTAATTCAGAATGGCTCTGCTTGGAATTCTCTGTCTGTTGCTGAGAAGATTATGGAAAAGGTTTGCCATTGTTAAACCTATTTCTTCCAAAATTATTGTTGTTGAAGCCTTGTTGAGGCCTCTGTTGATCCTTCCATGAGAGGTTTGGATGATTTCTCCATGAAGGGTTATAGGTGTTTCCATAGGGTTCTCCTATGTAATTCACCTCTTCCATTGTAGGGTTCTCAGGATCATAAGCTTCTTCTTCAGGGGAAGCTTACTTAGTACTACCTAGTGCAGCTTGCATTCCAGACAGACTCTGAGAAATCATATTGACTTGCTGAGTCAATATTTTGTTCTGAGCCAATATGGCATTCAGAGTATCAATCTCAAGAACTCTTTTCTTCTGAGTTGTCCCATTATTCACAGGGTTCCTTTCAGAAGTGTACATGAATTGGTTATTTGCAACCATTTCAATGAGTTCCTGAGCTTCTGCAGGCGTATTCTTCAGATGAAGAGATCCTCCAGCAGAGCTGTCAAATGACATCTTGGACAGTTCAGACAGACCATCATAGAGGATTCCTATGATGCTCCATTCTGAAAGCATGTCAGAAGGGCACCTTCTGATCAATTGCTTGTATCTTTCCGAAGCTTCATAGAGGGATTCACCTTCCTTCTGTCTGAAGGTTTGGACTTTCACTCTAAGCTTACTCAATTTTTGAGGAGGAAAGAACTTTGCCAAGAAGGCATTGACTAGCTTTTTCCAAGAGTTCAGGCTTTCTTTGGGTTGTGAATCCAACCATGTCCTAGCTCTATTTCTTACAGCAAAAGGGAAGAGCATAAGTCTGTAGACTTCAGGGTCAACCCCATTGGTCTTGACAGTGTCACAGATTTGCAAGAATTCAGCTAAGAACTGATGAGGATCTTCCAATGAAAGTCCATGAAACTTGCAATTCTGTTGCATCAGAGAAACTAATTGAGGCTTAAGCTCAAAGTTGTTTGCTCCAATGGCAGGGATTGAGATGCTTCTCCCATAAAAGTCGGGAGTAGGTGCAGTAAAGTCACCAAGCACCTTCCTTACACTGTTGGCATTGTTGTTTTCGGCTGCCATGGTTTCTTCCTCCTTGAAGAGCTCTGTTAGGCCCTCTAGAGAGAGTTGTGCTTTAGCTTCTCTTAGCTTTCTCTTCAAGGTCCTTTCAGGTTCAGGATCAGCTTGAACAAGTATGCCTTTATCTTTGCTCCTGCTCATATGAAAGAGAAGAGAACAAGAAAGTAGGGAATCCTCTATGTCACAGTATAGAGATTCCTTGAGGTGTCAGAGGAAAAGAAGAATAGAAGAAGGAGGTAGAGAGAGGAGAATTCGAACTTATCAAGAGGGATAGAGTTCGAATTGCACCTTGAGGAGGAGTGTTAGTCCCTTAAATAGAAGAATGTGAGAAGAATGTGAGAAGAGGGGAAGAATTTTCGAAAATAAATAAAAAAGATTTTAAAATTAGAAATCAAAAAGATATGATTGAGAGTTAATTTTGAAAAAGATGTGATTGAAAAGATATGATTGAGAAGATATAATTGAAAATCAATTTTAAAAAAAAAAGAAAGTTTTTTTAAAATTAAAGTTGATTACTTGACTAACAAGAAATTAAAAGATATGATTCTTAAAATTTAAAATTTGATCCTTTCTTAATAGGCAAGTAACAACTTGAAAATTTTGAAGTAAATCATTAATAGTAGCAAGGATTTTCGAAAATAATAAAAAAAATGGAAAGAAATTGATTTTGAAGAGATATGATTGAAAAGATATGATTTGAAAAAGATTTGAATTAAAAACAAAATCTTCCCTCTTGTGTCATCCTGGCGTTAAACGCCCAGAATGGCATCTATTCTGGCATTTAACACCCGAAATCCTACCTTTTTGGGCGTTAAACGCCCAGCCAGGTACCCTGGCTGGCGTTTAAACGCCAGTTTTCCTTCTTCACTGGGCGTTTTGAATGCCTGGCTTTTTCTGTTTGATTCCTCTGCTGAATGTTCTGAATCTTCAATTCTCTGTATTATTAGCTTGAAAAGACACAATTTTGAAAATATTTTTGAATTTTTAATGATGAGAAACAATAAAAATGCAACTAAGATCAAATAAACAATGCATGCAAGACACCAAACTTAAGAATTGACACTAAGATACATAAACTATTTTTGATTTTTATGATTTTAAAATTTTTTTTTGTGATTTTTCGAAAATTATATAGAAAAGAGAATAAAGAGATTCAAAACTTTTTAATAAGAATTCCAGGAATCATGCAATGTTAGTCTAAAGCTTCAGTCCAAAAAGGATTAGACATGGCTAGTCAAGCTTCAGCAGATCATTACATTTAACAGCTAAATTGATGAGAATCAATCAGCTTTTGTGATGATAAGAACATCACCTTGAAACTCTAGAATTCATTCTTAAAAATTCTGAAAAATAAAAAGAAAAGTACCTAATCTAAGCAACAAGATGAACCGTCAGTTGTCCAAAATCAAACAATCCCCGGCAACGGCGCCAAAAACTTGGTGCACGAAATTGTGATCATCAACAATGGCGGCAAAGGACTTGGAGCTCTTAAACGTGAATCACACTTTGTCACAATTCCGCACAACTAACTAGCAAGTGCACTGGGTCGTCTAAGTAATACCTTACGTGAGTAAGGGTCGATCCCACGGAGACTGTCGGCTTGAAGCAAGCTATGGTCACCTTGTAAATCTCAGTCAGGCGGATTCAGATGGTGATGGAGAATTGATAATTAAATAAAACATAAAATAAAAATAGAGATACTTATGTAATTCTTTGGTCGGAATTTCAGATAAGCGTATGAAGATGCTTTGTTCCTCCTGAACCTCTGCTTTCCTATTGCCTTCTTCCAATCATTCATACTCCTTTCCATGGCAAGATTTATGTTGGGCATCACTGTTGTCAATGGCTACTTCCTGTCCTCTCAGTGAAAACATTCCAAATGCGCTGTCACCGCACGGCTAATCATCTGTCGGTTCTCGATCATGTTGGAATAGGATCCATTGATCCTTTTGCGTTTGTCACATGCCCAACAATCGCGAGTTTGAAGCTCGTCACAGTCATCCCTTCCCAGATCCTAATCAGAATACCACAGACAAGTTTAGACGTTCCGGATCTCAGGAATGGCCGCCAATAATTCTAGCCTATACCACGAAGGTTCTAATCTTAGATTAGAAACCCAAGAGATACACATTCAAGCTTGTTTGCATGTAGAATGGAAGTGGTTGTCAGTCACGCATTCATAGGTGAGAATGGAGATGAGTGTCACATAATCATCACATTCATCATGTTCTTGGGTGCGAATGAATATCTTGGAGAAGAAATAGACTTGAGTTGAATAGAAAAACAATAGTTCTTTGTATTAATTCATGAAGAACAGCAGAGTTCCACACCTTAATCTATGGTGTGTAGAAACTCCACCGTTGAAAATACATAAGAACAATGTCTAGGCATGGCCGAATGGCCAGCCTCCCAAAGAGGGTTCAATCATCAAAACATGATTCCAAGATGATCAAAAGATGAAAATACAATAGCAAAAGGTCCTATTTATAGAAAACTAGTAGCCGAGGGTTACAGAAATAGGTAATTAATGCAGAAATCTTCTTCCGGGCCCACTTGGTGTGTACTTGGGCTGAGCATTGAAGCTTCCATGTGTAGAGACTTTTCTTGGAGTTAAACGCCAGCTTTTGTGCCAGTTTGGGTGCTTAACTCCAGCTTTTGTGCTAGTTCTGGCGTTAAACGCCAGAATTCTTGAGCTGACTTTGAACGCCTGTTGGGCCATCAAATCTTGGGCAAAGTATGGACTATTATATATTGATGGAAAGCCCAGGATGTCTACTTTCAAACGCAATTAAGAGCGTGCCAATTGAGCTTCTGTAGCTCCAGAAAATTCACTTCGAGTGCAGGGAGGTCAGAATCCAACAGCATCTGCAGTCCTTTTTCAGCCTCTGAATCAGATTTTTGCTCAGGTCCCTCAATTTCAGCCAGAAAATACTTGAAATCATAGAAAAACACACAAACTCATAGTAAAGTCCAGAAGAGTTATTTTTATTTAAAAACTAATAAAAACATAATAAAAACTAACTAAAATATACTAAAAACATACTAAAAACAATGCGAAAAAGCGTATAAATTATCCGCTCATCACCTCCCAAAGATGAAAAGTATTCCAAGATCAAAAGTTTGATCAAGTGTGTAAAATACAATAGCAAAAGGTCCTATTTGTAGAAAACTAGTAACCTAGGGTTTACAGAAATGAGTAAATGATGCAGAATCCACTTCAGGGCCCACTTGGTGTGTGCTTGGGCTGAGCATTGAAGCTTTCACGTGTAGAGGCTTTTCTTGGAGTTAAACACCAGCTTTTGTGCCAGTTTGGGTGTTTAATTCTAGCTTTTATGCCAGTTCTGGCGTTTTGACGCCAGAATTTTTATGCTGACTTGGAACGCCAATTTGGGCTATCAAATCTTGGGCAAAGTATAGACTATTATATATTGCTGGAAAGCCCAGGATGTCTACTTTCCAACGTAATTAAGAGCGTGCCAATTGGGCTTCTGTAGCTCCAGAAAATCCACTTCGAGTGCAGGGAGGTCAGAATCCAACAGCATCTGCAGTCCTTTTTCAGCCTCTGAATCAGATTTTTGCTCAGGTCCCTCAATTTCAGCCAGAAAATACCTGAAATCACAGAAAAACACACAAACTCATAGTAAAGTCTAGAAATGTGATTTTTATTTAAAAACTAATAAAAACATAATAAAAACTAACTAAAATATACTAAAAACATACTAAAAATAATGCCAAAAAGCATATAAATTATCCGCTCATCACGGATTTGAATAGGATGTCCGCAGAGCTCCCTTGGTCTATCAGTGTTCGATGGAGATTGGCATTGGCGAGTATGATGGTAACGACCATGGGGTCATCATGCCCCAGGATGATGCCTACGGCGTCTTCTTGAGTGAAGGTAATAGTGGGGAGGTCAACTGGCCTGTCGCCTCCTCCGACATGGAACACCTCTTTAAGGTGTCCTTTACGAGATGACTTAGAGATCCCTCCTCCTGCGAATCCTACATTTATCATATGAATATGTCTCTCAGGGGTGTGATGGTGACGTTCAGCTCGTTCACCCTCTTCATCCCTTCTTCTCTTTTTTGGTTCATTTGCTTTGTTGTCTAAGAACCGATCTAGTCTCCCTTCTCGTGCCAATTTTTCTATGACATTCTTCAGGTCGTAGCACTCGTTCGTAGGATGCTCGTAGATTTGGCAGTATTCGCAATACTCTGTCTGACTTCTTCCTCTTTTGTGTTTGATCGGGCAAGGAGGTGGGATCTTCTCAGTGTTGCATATCTCTCGGTAGACATCCACAAGTGTTCATGTATCAGTTCGAGCTATAAAGGACCGGGTTGGCCGACCTCTTAGAAGATTGGCCCATGACCGACCTCTTAGAAGGTTGGCCCAAGACCGACCTCTTAGAAGGTTAGCCCATTACCGACCTCTTCTCAAAGAGATCGGCCAAATCACCATAGGAGCCCAAAGCAGGCCCAAACGAAGGAACACAGCCCAATCTAAAGGCAGCCAAAGCCCAGAAAGATAAAGGCGGTTCCCCTTAAAGATAAAATGACTTCACTCAAAGATAAGATAAGATAACTATCTTATCTCCATAAAGGTCACTCCACACTATTATAAATACATTGGAGCACCCAGGTATAACTCATACTCTGATTCTACTAAATACCTGCTTTAAACCCATGCTAACTTAAGCATCGGAGTCCCTTGTAGGTACCACCCCCTCCGGTGATCAAGGATCAGCAGCACCACCAAGATCAGCAAGCCGGACACGTCAGCTCCGGCCACTACAACAGATCTCATCCGAGATTGACCTAACAGTTTCAGGTAACCCTCGGAACATTGGCGCCGTTGCCGGGGACCTGGAAGTCATCCCGTCACCATGGCGAACAACCCTGACAACGACCATGACTCCGAATTGGAGGAGAGAACTCCGCATAAAAACGCGGACACCACACCAAAGGATACGCCTCAACCAAACAAAGACAAGAATTTGCCAAACACAAAAATCATGGAGGCCCTACAAGCTCAACAAGATCGCCTCAAGCAGCTCGAAAAAGAGGCCAAACATCAACGGGAGGCCGAAAAAAACCTCCAGAGAGAAATTAGATGACGCCGAGAGTTGGAGGACAAACTCCTAAAACTCGAAGCCGATCTGAAAACCAAAACAATCCAAATAGGTCGCGATAACACATCCCACAAAGATCAAGACCCATTCATCAAGGAAATCATGAAAGCTAAGGTTCCAAAGGATTTTAAACCTCCCGACATGACCCCATATGACAGTACCTCTGATCCCAGCTATCATCTCAGCAATTTCAGAAGCAGAATGTATCTCACTGACGCCTCAGACACTACTCGATGCAAAGCCTTCCCGACCACTTTAACAAAGACAGCAATTAAGTGGTTCGACAATCTGCCCCCTAGATCTATCACAAGTTTTGACGACTTAGCCAAGAAATTTCTTGCCAGATTTTCCATCCAGAAAGACAAAGCCAAACATGCCCCAAGCTTATTAGGAATCAAGAAAGGAGATCGGGAGAGTCTTCGCCATTACATGGAAAGATTCATCAAAGCATGTCTGGACATACAGGATTTGCCAACAGAAGCCGCCATCATGGGTCTCATCAATGGCCTACGTGAAGGACCTTTTAGTCACTCCATATAAAAGAAACATCCTACGTCTCTGAATGAAGTACAAGAACGAGCAGAGAAGTATATCAACATGGAGAAAAATTTTCGACTAGGAAAGACCTTAAAATCTGGATTCTCCTACCCCTCTCGGGACAAGGATAAAGAGTCCAAGAAAAAAGAAGATCAACATGGAGAGAAGATTAAAAAATACCACAATTACACCCCTCTTCGGGTGTCTCTCGTGGAAGTTTGCCGAGAAGTATGCCACATTGAGAAGATCCTACCACCTAGACCAATCAAAGGCAAAAGAGGAGATGGAAATCGGACAGAATATTGTGAATATCATCGAATCTATGGACATCCCACCAACGAGTGCTTCGATTTGAAAAATGTCATAGAAAAGTTGGTAAGAGAGGGAAGACTAGATCGGTACCTAGCTAGCAAGACGAATGAACCCAAAAAAGAAGACGTGACGAAGAGGTTGGACAAACTGAACGACCCCCTCTCACCCCGCAAAGACATGTCCACATGATAAATGGAGGATTTGCAGGAGGAGGAATCTCCAAATCATCTCGCAAAAGACACCTTAAGGAGATATATCATGTCGAGGGAGGGGAAGGAGCACCCGACCTCCCTACTATTACTTTTACCAAAGAGGACACGCCAGGCATCATCCCGAGACATGATGATCCCATGGTCATCACGGTCATATTGGCCAACACTAATCTCCACCGCACACTGGTAGACCAAGGAAGGTCAGTGGACATCCTATTTAAATCTGCCTTTGACAAACTCGGTCTACAGGAAAAAGAGCTCAGATCATATCCGAACAGCTTGTTTGGATTAGGAGACACTCCAATCCAACCACTTGGATACATCTCACTACACAACTTTCGAAAAAGGAACCCGATCGAAGACACTCAACATAGACTACATCATAGTCGACGTGGGCTCAGCCTACAATGCCTTGATAGGTCGGACAACATTAAATCAGCTCGCTGCGGTAGTTTCAACTCCACATCTATGCATGAAATTCCCAACTCCCGAAGGGATCGCCACGATAAAAGGAGACCAAAAAACCGCGCGACGATGTTACAACGAAAGTCTGAACCTTAGAGACAAAGGAGAAGAAATCAACACTATCGAACTCAGGGGAGTTCGAGGTCAGGAAGAGCTTCGTCCACAACCGGAGGGCGAGATCGAGGAAGTCCAGATCGGGGATGTCCCAGATAAGACAACAAATATTGGGGCAACTTTGAAAGGAGACATAAAGGAATCTCTAATACAGTTCCTAAGAGATAATGTCGACTTCTTTGCGTGGAAGGCTGCAGACATGCCAGGCATAGATCCTAAGCTAATGTGCCACAAACTGGCAGTATACCCAGGATATCAGCCAATACAACAGAAGCGTTGGAAGCTCGAACCTGAAAGATCTCAAGCTGTAGAAGAACAAGTACAAGCTCTACTGGAGGCAGGATTCATAAGAGAAGTCAAGTATCCACAATGGCTGGCCAACGTCATATTGGTGAAAAAGTCGAACGGGAAGTGGCAAATGTGCACCGATTACACCGACCTCAATAAAGCTTGTCCAAAAGACCATATCCACTCCCAAGCATAGACACTCTAGTGGACGCTTCCTCCGGATACAAGTACCTCACCTTCATGGATGTTTATTCAGGATATGATCAAATCCCAATGTACCCCCCGGATCAAGAAAAGACCTCATTCCTAACCCCAAAAGCAGGCCCAAGACCGACCTTTTAGAAGGTTGGCACATTACCGACCTCTTCTCAAAGAGATCGGCCAAATCACCATAGGAGCCCAAAGCAGGCCCAAACGAAGGAACACAGCCAAATCTAAAGGCAGCCAAAGCCCAGAAACATAAAGGCAGTTCCCCTTAAAGATAAGATGACTTCACTCCAAAAAGGTCACTCCACACTATTATAAATACACTAGAGCACCCAGGTGTAACTCATACTCTGATTCTACCAAATACCTGCTTTAAACATATGCTAACTTAGGCATCGGAGTCCCTTGCAGGTACCACCCCCCTCCGGTGATCAAGGATCAGCGCCACCACCAATATCAGCAAGCCGGACATGTCAGCTCCGGCCACCACAACAGATCTCATCTGACATCGACCTAACAGTTTCAGGTAACCCTCGGAACAACAAGGTGATAACATGTCATCATGTCATGTTTTTCTATGCTTTTTCATACAAGAAATTGATGATTAGTGCTTAAATATTACATTCTTTTATGCTTAAATGGTATATTTCTTTGATCTTTTGATTTGATAAACTTTGTAGGAAATAGGAAGAAAAAGAAGCAAAAAAGCACAAAATAAGCTAACAAGGAGAAAAAAAGAATTTTGGGGCACACTTTGAAGTTGGAGCACACTTTGAAACCTTAGGCCACGCTTTTAAAAGCATGGCCCATGACCATGGAACCCATGAACAAAGGCTAGCGCTCATTAAAAGGAGCACTACGCTGAATTTTGTTCACTTTTTCGGGCTTTTCTTTAAGCCTTGTGACAACATGACCATGCCTCCTTCAAAGGGCCATAACTTGAGCTACAGATGTCCAATTGATGCGCTTCCAGTTACGTTGGAAAGCTGACATTTAGAGCTGTCCAACGATATATAGCTATATTTGGCATAAAATTGAAGAATAAGTGATAGGCATCTTTAAGGCCCAAAAACCAACCAAGCAGTGCTCTCACCAAGGCTCGAAGAGGGGAACCAAGTAGCGCTCAAAAACTCATGCATAACGCTCCCTTTCCTCAACTTTTTTGTGCTCTCTTGGCCAAGGATAGCTGGGTTCAAAGCTGGCCCAGGGAAGCAATAAAGTGTAGCGCTCAAAGAGTGAGCAGAACGCTCAAAATGTGAGCGCTAGGTGCATGCCATGACACGGACGAGGCACACAAGGAGGAGTAGCGCTCAAGAATTCAAGCGGAGCGCTCCCCTGGAAGTTTTCCACACACCAAACCAACTTGAACCAAGCAACCCTGACCCATGCCACTTAAACCAAGCCATCCGGATCCACTTTTCTTCAAATCCAAAGCAAGCAAAGCCCATTATCATCACTCAAAGGCACAAGAGATAGTTAGAATAGAAATTTCATTTAAAATGTAATTTGTTTTTAATTTCATTTTTATTTTGTAAAACCTATATAAAAGCATCATTTTCATTTCATTAGGGAGGCTGGCTCTGCTAGAGAGCAATAAGAGTTGGAGTAGAGTAGAAGTTACCTTTGAAATACTTTAACTTTTCTGCAATTGTCAATTTGGTTTATGAAATTTCATGTTTCTGAATCTTCTCTTCTGCAATTTTGCTTTCTGAAATTTTACATGAGTTTGCTGTGAGCTTGATTTACAATTCTAAGCAATTTAAGTTTTCCTGCACCTCAATTCCCTTTTCTGTTGATCTAAATTTATTTTCCTGCAATTGAATTCCTCTGCAATTATTTTAAGCTTTGATCTACTGCTTTCATTTAACTTTCAAGCATCCAGCCTCCTTTACATTTGCTGCAATCTACATTTCTTGTTCTGTTTACATTGCTCCCAATTTACGTTCCTGCAATTTAAATCTTTCTACAAGTGTTCTGAGTTCTGATCTATTGCTTCCTTTAATTTCCAGCACCCAGCCCCCTTTACATTTGATGAAATTTATATTTCTTGTCATTTAAGATTCTGTCAATTTACATTTCTTGCTCTTTAGGATTCTACTCATTTACTTTCTACAACTTTTAATTCACTGCTATTTACATTCTGTTTCTTCAATTTCACTTCAATTCACCAATGTTAGCTTGACTAGACTAATCACTCATTAAAGTTGCTTGATCCATCAATCCATATGGGATCGACCTCACTCTAAGTGAGTTTTACTACTTGATGTGACCCGGTACACTTGCCGGTGAGTTATGGTGTGGAATTCTGATTTTCACCCATCAAATTTTTGGCGCCGTTGTCGGGGATTGATTTAGATCAACAATGATTAAGTGGGTGAGAAGTATAGATTAAGCATTTTCTTTGTTTTTGTTCTCTATTTTAAACTGATAGCAAGGTGTTTGAGTTATTGCCTCACTAAGAAATTCCTCTCTGGGACATGAATTTCAATCTTCATTGGTGTTTTGTTTTACAAAATTTAAATGGAGTTCAACTTATCTTGTGATCATACAAATTTTATGGGATATTACCCACCATCACCAATTTATAATGATGGCTGGGAATATTACCAAGAATTTACAGATCCTGAGCACTCCAATCCATGGAGATATGTCTCAGAACCACAAGATTAGCAAGAGAATCATATGGGATATTTTCCACCACCACAAAATGATTCAAGTCATTACTCTAATGGTTACTGGGAGTATCACCAAGAGTTTACAGATTCTGAGCAACCCAATCAATGGGGATATGCTTCAGAAAATGATCAAGGAAATTTCAAGAGATATTACCCACCACCACAAGATAATTTATGTAATTATCCTCATGGTGGATGGGAATATCAACAAAGAATGAGAGAGTATGAACAATCAAGTGTAATGAACTACTTCCCGGAGCCATAAAGTGACTCATACTGTTATGACACTGACATAAATCATGGTTGGGAAGGAAATTTTAATGTTTCATATTTTGTTCATCAAGAAACATTATCATTTGATTGTGCTGTCAATACAAACATGGAAGATTGCTCCCCAGGGCCACAAAATGACCCATACATTGATGAATTAAATAATGATTCACATTGTGGATGGAAAGATCAAAACCAGAAAGTATTTGACTGTTCATACTCCACTTATCAAAAGGCATCATCACTTGAGCAAACCTTCAATTCATTTATGGAAAATTGTAAAACCCCACCTCTTAATTTCCCATGTCAAAATTTTCCATCACTTGAATACACCTCAACATAAAGCGCCTTCCATATTCCTCAGAACAACTTCACTATAACACATCCATCTCCACAACATCACTCTCAGCCTTCGTCTCTTAAGCCAGCAGTTGAAGATCCCCTTCAAAATTCCAGAGAATTATTGGATAAACAAGAACAACTTCTGGAAGAACAGAAATAATTCCGGACAGAGCAAGAGATCCTTTTCAAGAAGATGGATGGGCACTTAGAGCAAATGAGGAGAAACTTAGAGCTGTTGAGCAAGGAAGCTGAAGAACAATTGGTGGATGTGAAGGAGGAAATGGAAGAACAAGATGAAGAGGCCTTTGTGTCAAGTGAATTTTCAGTGAAGAAGGAAGAGGTGATGGAAGCATTTGAACCTAAACCTGCATATCCACAGCAACCACTTAAGATGACAAGGAAACATGAAAACTCACAATCCTCACAAACTTTCCTGAACCAAAGATGCTCAACACTTGAATCTGTGGTTGAAAGATATGAAAAGGAAATGAAGAAATCATGGGAAGAACAACAAACCTCTTCTATGAAAATGTTACTAAAACAAATGTTTAGTGTAAAAGAGGAAGTGGAAGAACAAGAAAGTGAGGAGGAGAATCAACAAAGTCCAAACTCAAGTGGAGCAGGGAATTACATAGATAAAGGGATCATTGAACCACCAATGCAAAAGGCTTTTGATGAAGATAAAGCTCCAACAATCACACAGCAACCATGTCTTGATATCCAAGGAGTGAAGGCAACTAACAAGAGTACCGATCCTATCCTTGATCCAGCAAGCAAGCTCAATCAAGCCATGAATAAAAGGAAGCTTGCTAATGAGAGACCAAGACAGGAGACAATAGCTGAATCTTCTCCTCCATTGAGGTCATTCCTCTTAACAAACTAGAAGAAGAGGAAGAAAGTGAAGAACATGTCAACCATAGGTAACATTTCTTTGCTTTGTTTACTTTCCCTGTCTGCTTTGTTTAATTTCAATAAATTGGCATATGATTACATTCTAAGTTTGGTGTTACCTTGCAATAATTTGTTTTCAAATATTTTTGGATGATTGCATTAGAAATGAAAGTGTCACACTAAGATTCTAAGTTTGGTGTGCCACTTAATTCTCTATGAAATTCATTAAGCAACACCACTTGTCTGCATAATCATAATCCCCTTTGTAGTGTTATCTTTCTTTTAGTTAGAAAATTTTAGTTTTCTCTTTGTTTTAGTCATTTCCTTGTTTTTAATGCTTTCTGCTATTAACTGTTTTTGTTAATACAGCACCAAGAGATCCTTATTCATGACAGATTCTTGGCTTGGTTATTGTATTTAACATATAACAGTTTCATTTGCTTAGTTTTAATTCAAATAAATTGACATATGATTGCATTCTAAGTTTGGTGTTGCTATGCAACAAAATTTGGTTCCAATCCTTACTAGATACTTGCATCAATTCCAAGTGAAAGTGTCACACTAAGTTTGGTGTGCCACCTATCTTTTATGCCATGTATCATGCACACCCTCTTATGTTTGCAATCACAATGTCTCCGTCTCTTGTGCCTTGATTGTTATCTTTAATTTTGCTTGCTTGCAACACATGTACTGCTAACATTCATTGTGTAAGACATTCATGATTCATCTCAGCCCCATAGCCATTGTTCTAATTATTGCTTAAGAATGAGCAAGCATTCTGAGTTTGGCAAGGGAAAGGAAAGAATAAGAGGAAAAGGACAACAACAAGAAAGATAGACCATAAGGTGGTAACGCTCCTTTCTCCTCCTAATTACTTCCAGCACTGTAAATTGCATGATTGTCTTTATCTTCTCTATATGCATGTGTTTTATGAATAAGCATAGTTTGATTACTGATTTCTAACATGTTGTTGTGCCAGTATGACTACCAACTTGAGTTTTGTGAATTCAAAAGCAATAAAATATCATGATCATAAACAAATAAGGCATTAAAGAAGAACTTAGCATGTGCATACAAGTATTGGAAAGCTAGTATGGTTAATTGTTTCTCAATTGCATTAGATTTTATTTAATTGAATTTTTCATCTAGGACACTTTGTGAAATCTTTGGAAATCATGAAAACCTTGAAGAAGCAATTGCAAATTAAGGCAAGAAAAGAAAAAGGAAAAGAATGAGAACGCTGAAGGCTCTGAGTACCAATGACAATTCAATTATTAAGTGCTTGTGGTGTTTATGTATCAGGCAAAAAGCTTGAAAATAAAATACTTAGAAGTTAAGGCTAGGCTCTAGTGCAAAAGCACTCCCTCAAAGCTCGAGGTTCTGAGCATCAATGATTAGAGAGTCAAGAAAAGAAACAAATGAGCTTAATGAAGTCCTCTAATTAAATGCTTGTGGTGCTTGTGTATCAAGTGGTAATACTTAAAAATAAAGCATTTAGAGTCATAGCTTTGTTATCAACTCATGGGGCAAAGCACCCAAAAGGAGAAGCTAATAAGAAAATGTAAAGCTTGTTTTCAAGGAAGAAACATAAGGAAAAGATTTCATAAAATGAGCTAGATAGAAGCATCAATCCTTTACATTTATTTAGTGATTGTAGCATGCATAGAAAACTAGCCTACCATGAATATTAACTTACTATTCTTCTCACCTTTGTTTGTCAAAATGTACTACATGATTCTTTTCTTGCTTGGGGACAAGCAAGGTTTAAGTTTGGTGTTGTGATGACATGTCATCATGTCATGTTTTTCTATGCTTTTTCATAAAAGAAATTGATGATTAGTGCTTAAATATTACATTCTTTTATGCTTAAATGGTATATTTCTTTGATCTTTTGATTTGATAAACTTTGTAGGAAATAAGAAGAAAAAGAAGCAAAAAAGCACAAAATAAGCTAAAAAGGAGAAAAAAAGAATTTTGGGGCACACTTTGAAGTTGGAGCACACTTTGGAACCTTAGGCCACGCTTTTAAAAGCGTGGCCCATGACCATGGAACCCATGAACAAAGGCTAGCGCTCATTAAAGGGAGCACTACGCTGAATTTTGTTAACTTTTTCGGACTTTTCTTTAAGCCTTGTGACAACATGACCATGCCTCCTTTAAAGGGCCATAACTTGAGCTACAGATGTCCAATTGATGCGTTTCTAGTTGCGTTAGAAAGATGACATTCAGAGATTTCCAAAAATATATAGCAATCTATATTTGGTATAAAATTGAAGCACAAGTGATAGGCATCTTTAAGGCCCAAAAACCAACCAAGCATTGCTCTCACCAAGGCTCGAAGAGGGGAACCAAGTAGCGCTCAAAAACTCAAGCATAGCGCTCCTTTTCCTCAACTTTTTTGTGCTCTCTTGGCCAAGAATAGTTAGGTTCAAAGCTGGCCCAAGGAAGCAATAAAGTGTAGCACTCAAAGAGTGAGCGGAACGCTCAAAATGTGAGCGCTAGGTGCATGCCATGACACGGACGAGGCACACAAGGAGGAGTAGCCCTCAAGAATTCAAGCGGAGCGCTCTCCTGGAAGGTTCCCACACACCAAACCAACTTGAACCAAGCAACCCTGACCCATGCCACTTAAACCAAGCCATCCGGATCCACTTTTCTTCAAATCCAAAGCAAGCAAAGCCCATTATCATCACTCAAAGGCACAAGAGATAGTTAGAATAGAAATTTCATTTAAATTGTAATTTATTTTCAATTTCATTTTCATTTTGTAAAGCCTATATAAAGGCATCATTTTCATTTTATTAGGGAGGCTGGCTCTGCTAGAGAGCAATAAGAGTAGGAGTAGAGTAGAAGTTACCTTTGAAACACTTTAACTTTTCTGCAATTGTCAATTTGGTTTATGAAATTTCATGTTTCTGAATCTTCTCTTCTGCAATTTTGCTTTCTGAAATTTTACATGAGTTTGCTGTGAGCTTGATTTACAATTCTAAGTAATTTAAATTTCCCTGCACCTCAATTCCTTTTTCCGTTGATCTAAATTTATTTTCCTGCAATTTAATTCCTCTGCAATTGTTCTATGCTTTGATTTACTGCTTTCATTTAACTTTCCAGCATCCAGCCCTCTTTACATTTGCTGTAATCTACATTTCTTGTTCTGTTTACATTGCTCCCAATTTAGTTTCTTGCAATTTAAATCTTTTTGCAAGTGTTCTGAGTTCTGATCTATTGCTTCCTTTAATTTCCAGCACCTAGCCCCTTTTACATTTGATGAAATTTACATTTCTTGTCATTTAAGATTCTGTCAATTTACATTTCTTGCTCATTAAGATTCTGCACATTTACTTTCTGCAACTTTAAATTCACTGCTATTTACATTCTGTTGCTTTAATTTCACTTCAATTCACCAATGATAGCTTGACTACACTAATCACTCACTAAAGTTGCTTGATCCATCAATCCCTGTGGGATCGACCTCACTCTAAGTGAGTTTTACTACTTGATGCGACCTGGTACACTTGCTAGTGGGTTATGGTGTGGAATTTTTATTTTAACCCATCACAAGGGACATTCGAAGAGGGGGTGTAGTTTTGGTACTTTCTAGGTTTCTCAGTGGGTTGGTCTTCTTTTTTCCTGGACTTTTTATCCTTGTCCTATGGTGGGTAGGAGAATCCGGTCTTTGAAGCTTCTCCTAATCAGGAGTTTTCCTCCATATTGATGTACTTTTTCCGCCCGTTCTTGTACCTCGTTCAGAGATGTGGGGTGTTTTTTGGATATGGAGTGGCTAAAGGGTCCTTCCCGTAGACCATTGATGAGTCCCATAATTGCTGCTTCTGTAGGGAGATTCTGTACGTCAAGGCATGCTTTATTAAATCTCTCCATATAACTGCGGAGGCTTTCCCGATCTCTTTGCTTAATCCCTAGTAGGCTTGGAGTGTGCTTAGTTTTGACTTTCTGGATGGAGAATCTGGCTAAAAACTTCCTGGCGAGATCATCAAAGCTTGTGATCGACCTTGGTGGCAAGCTGTCAAACCACTTTATCGCCATTTTAGTCAAGGTGGTCGAAAAAGCTTTGCAACGGGTTGCGTCTGAGGCATCCGTGAGGTACATCCGACTTCTGAAGTTGCTGAGGTGATGACTTGGGTCGGACGTACCATCATATGGGGTCATGTTAGGGATTTTGAAGTCCTTCAGGACTTTAGCCTTCATGATTTCTTTTGTGAATGGGTCTTGGTCCTTGTGGGGGATATCTTCGCCGTTGGACCGAGAAGCTTTGGTTTTGAGGTCAGATACGAGCTTCAAGAGTTTGTCTTCCAGCTCTCGACGCCGTCTTGTTTCTCTTCGAAGATCTCACTCGGCTTCATGCTGACGTTCGACTTCTTGTTTGAGCTGTTTGAGGTGATCCTGCTATTCACAAATGTCATCTAAAATTTTTGCGTTCTGAGTCTTGTCTCCCTTGGATTGGTGTGTGTCCTTTGGGGAGTTTGGTGTGGCATTCGTGTTCTTAAGTGGCATTCCTTCTTCTAATCCAAGTTGAGGTCGTTGGTAGGGTTGTTTGCCATGGTGATGGGATGACTTCCAGATTCCCCGGCAACGGCGCCAATGTTCTGAGGGTTACCTGAAACAGGGAGGTCGATCTCGGATGAGATCTTCTAGTCTGGCCAAGGCTGCCGTGCCTGACTTGTTGGAGCTTGAGATGCGGCTGATCCTCGATCACCGAAGGGGGGAGGTACCTGCAAGAGATTCTGATGCTTAAGTCAGTACGGGATTTAGGCAGGTTTTTAGTGGAATTAGAGTATAAGTTATACCTGGGTGCTCCAGTGTATTTATAGCAGTGTTGAGTGACCTTCCTTGAGATAAGTTTGTTATCTTATCTTATCTTTTTGAGGGTGAGATCACCTATCTTTTGGCCAGCCGCCTTCTAGTAGGCGGTGACTCTTCTTTCTTGGGCCTTCTTGGGCTTTTGTGGTGATTCGTCCGAGCTGTTTGTGAGGAGGTCGGTAGTAGATCAAACAAAAAAGAGATCGGTCATTTCGTCTTCATCCAACCCAGACGCTATAGCTCGGTCCAGGGTATGAACAGATAGGGGCTCATAATTTTGCCCCTTATAGTGAACTTCTTTCCTGTGCTTTCATGGATGAGCTTCACATGTTCTAGAGACAGGATCTTGTTCACAGTGTGTGGAATGACTGGACTATCAGTGAAGACAACTCTAATGCCAGGTGAGAGATCTTCAGTGGGATTTTCTTATCCCTCCAGCCTTTAGGTACCTTCTTCTTAGTACCTTTATTCCCAATGCTTGATGATGGTTTCTCAACACCAAACTTAGATTTGGTGTTTGGGGGCTCTGTATAGCTCAGCACTGAGAGAGAGGGTTGGAATACTAAGTGTTGCACAGTTGTCTCTCTTTTAGGGAGGGAGTTAGGTTTAGGCATCTTGAACAAGATATGATCTTGCCATAACTGCAGAATGAGCTCTCCCTTTGCCACATTAATTATGGCATTTGCAGTGGCTAGGAAAGGTCTTCCAAGGATTATAAAATCTGCAGGGATGTAAAAGTTTTCAACCTTTTCTAAGATTATAAAATCTGCAGGGATGTAAAAGTTTTCAACCTTTACTAAGACATCTTCCATCAGACAATATGCCTTTTTCAGTGACTTCTCTGCCATCTCCAATGAGATCTTTGCAGCTTGTACCTCAAAAATTCCTAACCTCTCCATTACAGAGAGAGGCATGAGGTTTATGCTTGACCCTAGGCTGCATAAAGCCTTCTCAAAGGTGATTGTTCCTATGGTGCAAGGAATCAAGAACCGTCCGGGATCTAGCAACTTTAGGGGTCTGAGGTAACTTTTGCTGAACCAAGGCATTGAGCTCCTTGGTTAGCACTGGAGGTTCTTCCTCCAGTGTCTCTGTTCCAAACAATTTGGCATTCAGCTTCATCAAAATTCCTAAGTACCGAGCAACTTGCTCTTCCTTAATTTCCTCTTCCTCATCAGAGGAGGAGTATTCTTCAGAGTCCATAATCTGCAACAAGGCATTCAAGGGAACTTCTTTGGTCTCCTCATGAGCTCTGGTTTCCTTTAGTTCTTCAACAAGGGGATCCTTAGTGGGCGTTGAACGCGCAACTACTTCCTTGCTGGCGTTCAACGCCAGAACTTGTTCCTCTTTGGGCGTTGAACGCTCAGCTACTCCCTTGCTGGCGTTCAACGCCAGAAGCTCTTCTTTAGTTTCAGCCTCAGCTCCTATACTGAGGGCCTTGTACTCTTCTCTTGGGTTTACTTCAGTGTTACTTGGAAGAATGCTAGAAGGGATCTCAGGGATCTTTTTACTCAACTGACCGATTTGTACCTCCAGATTCCTGATCGAGGACCTAGTCTCTATCATGAAATTGTGAGTGGTCTTAGAGAGATCGGAGACTATGGTAGCTAAGTTAGAGAGGCTTTGCTTAGAAGTCTCCATCTGTTGCTGAGAAGGTAGGAATGGTCTATTATTGAAACTATTCTGGTTTCTTCCACCTTGATTATTATTGAAGCCTTGCTGAGACTTCTGTTGATCCCTCCATGAAAAGTTGGGATGATTCCTCCATGATGGGTTGTAGGTGTTTCCATAAGGCTAATTAGTGGGATTTCCTGAGGAATTTCCCATGTAGTTAACCTTCTTCATCATGGGTTGATCTGGATTATAGACTTCTCCTTTATAAGAGGCCCTTTGAGTGCTACCAGCCGCAGCTTGCATTCCAATCAAATGCTGAGAGATCATGTTGACCTATTGGGTTAGAACCTTATTCTGAGCTAAGATAGAATCTAGAGTATCTAACTCCATGACTCTTCTCTTCTGAGTAGCACCACTGTTCATAGGGTTCCTCTAGAAGTGTATATGTATTGGTTGTTAGCAACCATATCAATGAGCTCTTATGCCTCTTCTAGCATCTTCTTAAAGTGGAGAGATCCACCTATAGAGTGGTCCAATGACATCTTGGACAATTCATACAGGCCATCATAGAAAATTTCTGGCATGGTCCAGTCTGAGATCATATTGGGAGGGCACTTTCTAATAAGTTTCTTGTACCTTTCCCAGGCTTCATAAAGGGATTCACCCTCTTTCTGTCTGAAGGTTTGAACTTCTACCCTAAGCTTGCTCAGCATTTGAGGTGGAAAGAACTTAGTCAAGAATGCATTGACCACCTTTTTCCAATAGTCTAGGCTTTCCTTAGGCTGAGAATCCAGCCATAGCCTAGCTCTGTCCCTTACAGCAAAGGGAAAAAGCATGAGCTTGTAAATTTCTAGATCCACTCCATTAGTCTTGACAGTATCACAGATCTGTAAAAATTAGAGATGAATCTGTTGGGATCTTCCTGTGAAAGTCCATAAAACTGGCAGTTCTGTTGAACTAGAGTAACCAGTTGAGGCTTCAGCTCGAAGTTATTTGCACTAATGGCTGGTATGGAGATGCTGCACCCATAGAAGTCAGAAGTGGATGCAGTAAAGTCACCAAGAACCTTCCTTGTGTCTCCTCCATTATTAGGATTAGTTTTCATGTCTATATTTGCAGCTGCCTGTTCAAAAAGCTCTGTGAGGTTTCCTCCGAAATGCTGAGCTTTAGCTTGTTATAAGCGCTTCTTTAGAGTCCTCTCAGGTTCAGGATCAGGATCAAAGAGACATTCTTTATCTCTATTCCTACTCATAAACAAGAAAAAGAAAACCAAGAAAGAAGGAGAATGGGAGCTTCTATGTCAGAGTATAGAGAACTCCCTGTGAGATATCTAAAGAAGAAAGAGAATGGAGGTAAAGAAGTGAGATAGAATTCGAAATAGACAGGTAGGGGATTTCAAATTCTAAGAGTAATAAGGAATAAGGA
>NC_029792.2:94950947-94962276 GCF_000816755.2 Arachis ipaensis | reverse complement strand
AGGGAAGAAATTAAAAGCTAAGATAGCTAATTAACTAACAAGATTTGAAATTTAAAAAGTTTTAAAATTTAAAAGTAAGATAAAATAAGTAAGTTTCAAAATTTGAAAAAGAAAGATAAGATAAAGATTAAGAAAAAATAAGAATTGAAATTTTAAAGTTTTTTGAAAATCAAATTTAAAAGATAGTAAAGATTTAAAAAGATAATAATTTGAAACTTAAAATTTTAAAAGAAGATAAGATAGGAAAGACTCAAATTAAAAAGATATGAAAAAGGTTTCAAAAAGATCTAAATGGATAAGATTTAAAATTTAAAGTTTAAACTTTACCAACAAGAAAAGAACAAAGTTAAAATTTTTAAATCAAGATAAGGAAAGATAGCTAGGATTTTGAAAAATTGAATAAAGGTAAAAGAAATATTTTTTTGAATTTTTGAATTTTTAAAGAAAAGTAAAAACAACTAAAAGACACCAATCTTAAAAATTTAAGATCAAACAAAGAAATTAGCAAGAATAGTTCGAATACCAAGAAGAACAACAAGGAAAAATTTCGAAAGATTAAAGAAAAAGATGAAAACAGATGGGACACTGAACTTAAAAACTGACACAAGACTCAAACAAAAGATAAAGATTTCTAAAGAAAAGAAAAGATTTTGAAAAAATTTTTTGAAAAGGAATACAAAAGACACAAACAAAAGAGTAACTAAACCATAAAAAGTACCTAATCTAAGCAACAAGATAGTCCGGTAGTTTGTCAAACTCGAACAATCTCCGGCAATAGCACCAAAAACTTGGTGCGGAAAATTGAACTCCGCAAGTTTCACACAGATTAACCGGCAAGTGCACCGGGTTGTCCAAGTAATACCTCAGGTGAGTGATGGTCGAATCCCACAGAAATTGTCAGATTGAGCAAGAAATGGCTATCTTGTAGATCTTAGTCAGGCAATGATGAGCGGATATTATATTTTCATAGGTTTTAGTGCAAAATTCATATTTTTGGACTCTACTTTGAGTTGTTATGTTTTATGATAATTTCAGGTATTTTCTGGTTGAAATTAAGGAGCTCTGGATAAAGTCTGATTCAGAGGCAAGGAAAGCGTAGTAGATGTTGTCAAATTCTGACCTTCGGGCATTCAAACGAGCATTTCTGGAGCTACAGAGGTCCAAATTATGCGTTCTTAATGGCATTGCAAAGCTAACTTTCAGAGTCTTCCAGCAATATATAATGATCTATACTTTTCTTCGAAGGAGCCTGCCCATATTGGGCATTGAACGCCAAAGAGCTACCCTCTGGCTGGCGTTCAACGTCCCAAGAAGACAAGCCAGCGTTGAACGCCCAAGAACCACCCCCTTTGGGGCGTTCAACGCCTACCAAGACACAAGACGGCACCAATCACCCCCTAATGGGCATTCAACGCCCATTCCTCAAAGTTGGACGCCAAGCTCAGCCCAAGTACTCAACCAAAGTGGTCCCAAGGATGGATTTTCGCACCTCTAGTCTATTCTATCATATTTTTTTACTTCTTAGTTATTATGTTATCATATATAGGAGAAGATCAACCATGTTTAAGATCTTCTATCTCATCTTCTACCCCATCTTTACCATTCATATGTTTACATTACTTTATGTAAAGCATAAGCAACTAAACCTCCTAAGTTAGGGTTAGGAGCTCTGCTGATTCTCATAGATTAATAATATTACTGTTTCGATTTCAATACACATTTGATCCTATTCTCTTGTGCACTTTCATTCTTCATCTCATGAATTGAGGATGATGATAAGCGGATATTTTACACGCTTTTTGGCATTATTTTCATATAGTTTCTAGTATGTTTTGTTTAATTTTTATTGAGTTTTTATAGGTTTTAGTGTCCAAATGCCCAAAGAGGACCCCCTAGCCAGCGTTCAACACCCTAGAGGCCTCATAGCACGTGGATCTAATCAAAGCTCAGCCCAAACACTCACCAAGTGGGCTCCAGAAGTGGATTTTAGCACTAAAAGACTGTTTTATCCTTACTAGTCATTAGTTTAGTATTTAAAGTAGAAGATCACTCTTTGTTAAGGATCTTCGGCCACTTTGCACCATAATTTTTGTTTTTACCATTGTATTTTCTTATCATTATGAGTTTCTAAACCTCCTAAGTTGAGGGGAGGAGCCCTACTGAGTTCCATGAATTAATAAAAGTATTACTATTTCTCTTCAATTCGTGTTTGATTTAATTCTAAGATGTATATTCGTTCTTCAACATGGTGAATGAGATGGTCTGTGACAACCAGCTCCGTTCATCATACTAGGACCGCATGTCTGACCACCACCCGTGTCTACTTAGGTTCGTGTGAATACTTCAGTGGAAAGCATTGAACCGCCAGCTTGATTATACATCTATCAGACGGCTAATCCACGACTTCGTTGGAGACTTCTCGAAAAACCAGTTCAACCGATTTACAGGGAGATTAGGGTCTCTGTCGTAGAGGCTAGAATCCAAAGGCGCAGCATTCTCTGATCCGGAAGATTCAACCTTGTGTGTGGCATTTTGAGTAGGATCATTAAAGAGAGTGGACTGCAGAAGCTTCACCCTCAATCAAAATGGATCCATACTAACCCTGGGGTTCAGATATGGAGGACTATTGGCGGCTGCTCAAACCAGCGTCAATCATATACAGCCTGCCATAAAAAAAATCATTCACAATTGAAGAAGATAGTAAGACTAGAGTTAATTCATAAGGACAAAGTAACTCCAAGCCTTAACCATCTAGGTTTTAAGATAATCATTGTAAATAAGTCCAACAATTCTTCTATCCGCCTGACTAAGAACTGCAAGATAACCATAGCTTGCTTCAAACTACAATCCTCATGGGATCGACCCTGACTCGCTCAGGTATTACTTGGACAACCCAGTGCACTTTCTGGTTCAGCTATACGAAGCGTGGGGATTTGTGCACCAAGTTTTTGGTGCCGTTGCCAGGGATTATTCGAGTTTGGACAACTAACGGATTATCTTGTTCCCTAGATCAGACATAGAAGCTTCCTTTCTTTCTTTTCTTCTTTTCATGTTTATGACCAGGAATAGGGATAAAGAACCCCTCTTTAATCTTGATCCTGAACCTGAAAGGACTTTAAGGAGGAGCTTACAATAAATTAAAGCACAACACTCTGGAAGAAACCTTTCATAAAATTTTGAACAAGAAATTGAAGACATGGCCAAATCTGAAGGAGTGGCAAGAAAGATTCTTGGTGACTTCACCATGCCTACCTCTAACTTTTATGGCAGAAGCATCTTTGTACCTGCCATTGGAGCTAACAGAACTGCAAGTTTTATGGACTTCTACTGGAAGATCTACATCAGTTCTTAGCTAAATTCTTGCAGATCTGTGATACTGTTAATACTAATGGAGTGAATCTTGAAGTCTACAAACTTATGCTTTTTTCTTTTGCTATAAGAGATAGAGCTAAGATATGGTTGGATTCTCAACCAAAAGAGAGCTTAGACTCTTGGAAAAAGTTGGTTAATGCTTTCCTAGCTAAATTCTTTGCCCTCAAAGGATGAAAAAAATTAGACTGGAAGTTCAAACCTTCAGACAAAGAGAAGGTGAATCCCTCTATGAAGCTTGGAAAAGATACAAGTACCTGGAGGACAAGGATGATTCCATCATCCTTGAAAGGCCATTCCTTGCCAATGGAAGAGCAGTGATTAATGTAGAAAGAGGAGAACTAGTCCTACAACTGGATGAGGACTGCCTTGTGTTTAAGGTTCATAAACCTCACTCTGCGTTAGTAGGAGAAGACACCCCTGACAAGCATTTAATGCTTCCACCACTTATCTCAGTGCAAAACCTAACAGAGCCCCCACACAACAACTCTAAGTTTGGTGTTAGGCAACCATCATCCGGCACTAAGAAGGATGGCAGTAAGAAGAAAGTGCCTAAAAGCTGGAAGGAAAAGAAGATCCCACTAAAGAACTCTCACCTGGCATGAGAGTTGTCTTCACAGATAGACCAGTGATTTCGCTCATTGTGAACAAGATCCTATCTCTAGAACACGTGGAGCTCATCCATGAGAGCACAGGGAAGAAGTTCACTGTAAGGGGCAAAGTTCTGAGCCCCTACCTATCCCTAAAAAGGGGCTGACTGTCAAGCTAGTGATGTTAAAGAAGCATTTGTTGGGAGGCAACCCAACCATTATTATAGTATTCCGCTTTTTAGTTATTTATATTCGAGTTATATTCAGTTATTTTTAGAATTAATGCTTTTTTTAGAGTTTGTGATCATGTGCAGTAGTTAGAATAGAGACAGAAACGTTCAGGGTTAGAAGCAGAACACCCTGGAGTACACCCTTTGCTGGCATTAACGCCAGACAAGGAGGCAAGAGTGGCAATCAACGCCCTAATGGGTGAGGAAATTGGTGTTGAATGCCACACAAGGAGAAGTGTGGGCATTTAATGCCCAAGAAAGAGCAGCAGTGCTGGTGTTGAACGCCGAGGAAGGAGTCCCTAGAGGGCGTTCAATGCCCACAATGGAGCAAGAAGCTGGCATTGAACGCCAGCCAGGGAGCAGAGGCCGGGCGTCCAACACCCCATATGGAGCAAGAAGCTGGCGTTCAGCAAAGGCTGGGCATTCAACGCCCACAAGAGGGCAGGGAATTTGAATTCCCTAGCCTCCCAACATCAGTGGATCCCATAGAATCTTTACCTACTCCACATTCCTCTCTCTCTTACTTTCCCTCTTCTCCATATACACTCTTCCCCATACACCCTTAACTAATCACATCCACATCACCTTTTTCTCTTCCCAACACCCTTCATCACTCCCATCCATCAATTCCAACCAACTCCACCCACTCCAAATTCAAAACTTCCCTCCCAATTCCCCCATCCCAATACCAAACCCTAACCTAAACCCCCTCTATAAATACCCCCTCCATCACCCTTTCATACCCACACATACACCACCCTCATACACCATAATCCCCCCCCACTTGGCCGAATCCTGCTCTCCCTCTATCTTCACTATTTTCTTCTTCTACTACTCTATTCTTCTCTTTTCTTCCTATTTTGCTCGAGGACGAGAAAGCTTTTAATTTTGGTGTTGGAAAAGCCTTGATTTTTTCTTTTCATTCACACTTATGGCACCCAAAGTCGGAGAATCTTCTAGAAAGAGGAAAGCAAAAGCCATAGCTTCCACCTCCAAACCTTGGGAAGGGAGAGATTCCTTACTAAGGCTCATCAATACCACTTCTATGAAGTAGTGGCAAAGAAGAGGGTGATTCCTGAAGTCCCCTTTAGGCTCAAAAAGAATGAGTACCCAGAGATCCAACAAGAAATCCAGAGAAGAGGTTTGGAAGTTTTGACCAACCCTATCCCGGAAGTTGAAATCTTAATGATGCAAGTGTTCTTGCAAATGCTTGGGTCACTAAAAACCATGACACTAGTGTGAACCCACATCCCAAAAATTGGCATACCATGGTCCAAGGGCGTCTCTTGGACTTCAGCCCGGAGAGTGTAAGGTTGGCGCTCCAACTACCATTAATGCAAGGAGACCTACATCCTTACACTAGAAGAGTCAATTTTGATCAAAGGCTAGACCAAGTCCTTTCAGACATCTGTGTGGAAGGAGGCCACTTGAAGAGGGATACTCAAGGCAAGCCTATCCAACTAAGAAGGCTTGACCTCAAGCCCATAGCTAGAGGATGGTTGGAATTCATCAAATGCTCTATCATCCCTACTAGCAACCGGTCCGAAGTGACCATTGACAGAGCAATCATGATTCATTGCATCATGCTTGGGAATGAGGTGAAGGTTCAGGAGGTGATACCTCAAAAGCTGTACAAGGTGGCAAAAAAGCCCTCCATTGAAGGAGACATCCCCATTTAGGAGGACAAGCCCATCACTAAAAGAAGGGTGGAGCATGTTAGAGAGCCAGCACATGAAGCACAACAATAAAATGTGGAGCCGCCTCAACAAGAAATCCCTGAATTAAGCTCCCCAAGGTTATTGGGATCAACTGAATGCTTCTCTAGGAGAATTAAGCTCCAACATAATCAGCTGACAATGGCACACCAAGAGAATTCTTCCATCCTCCATGAAATGAGAGAAGATCAAAAAGCTATAAAGGAAGACCAACAGAGACAGGGGAGTGACATAGAAGAAATCAAGTGCTCCATTGGATTCTCTAAAGGGAGCAGTAGTCGCCGTCACTAAGGTGGTCACATTCCATTATCTCCTTGCTTATGTCATTTTATTTTTCTGCTTTCCATTGTATTTCATTGTCTATTTCCTGTTTCTAAGTGCACGATCATCCTTTGTTTTGTCTGAAGCTATGAAATATTCCTTGCATCTTTCACCATACTTAAAAGAAAAAATTTAATTGAAAAAGAGAAGTAAGATGCATAAACTCTAGTTATATAATAAAAATGATCCTGTTGTTTGATGTGGTGGCATTACTTTTACTTTCTGAATGCATGAATCAATAATGCATATTTGATGTTGGAGTTCAGAATGTTGGCTCTTGAAAGAATGATAAAAAAAAAAGGGAAAAATATTATTGGTGATCTAAAAAATCCAAAAAATTATTCTTGAAGTAAGAAAAAGCAGCAAAAAGAAAAAAAAAGAGAAAGAAACGAATATATATATAAAAAGAAAAAGGAAAAAGCCAGTAGCTCTTTAAACCAAAAGGCAAGAGCAAGGATCCAAGGCTTTGAGCGTCAATGGTTAGGAGGGCCTAAAAGACATAAAATGTTAGCCTAAAAAGTTTAAATGAGCTCCTCCCCCTAACTAAATGCTTCTGGTGTGAAGTTGTCAAGTGAAAAGCTTGAGACTGAGCAGTTAAAGTCATTATCCAAAGCAAAAGAGTGAGCCTAAGAACTCTGGACACCACTGGCTGGGGATTCTAGCAAAGCTAAATCACAAACCAATTGGGTTCACCCAGTTAAGTGTCTATGGTGTTTATGTATCTGGTGGTAATACTGGAAAATAAAATGTTTAGGGTCACGAACAGGCTCAAAAAGAAGCTATGTTCAAGAATCAAGAAAAGCTGAATAAAGAAAATCAATAATATCATCTGAATTCTGAGTTCCAAGAGACACCAATGCTTCTTGGTGCACGAAATTGTGATGTCCAGGCTCAAACACCCCTGGCAACGTGAGCAACTTGGTGCTCTGATCTCAATACATAATTGTCACAACTTCGATACAACTAACCAGCAAGTGCACTGGGTCGTCCAAGTAATACCTTACGTGAGTAAGGGTCGAATCCCACGGAGATTGTTGGTATGAAGCAAGCTATGGTCACCTTGTAAATCTCAGTCAGGCAGATATAAAGTGATAATGATGATCTAAGAACTAGGCGTCCAAAGATGCCTAATACAATAGTAAAAGGTCCTATTTATAATAAACTAGTCACTAGGGTTTACATGAGTAAGTAATTGATGCATAAATCCACTTCCTGGGCCCACTTGGTGTGTATTTGGGCTGAGCTTAAGTGTGGCACGTGTAGAGGTCCTCCTTGGAGTTGAACGCCAGTTTTAGTGCCAGTTTGGGCGTTCAACTCTGGTTTTGGCTCCTTTTCTGGCGCTGGACGCCAGATTTGGGTAGGAAGCTGGCGTTGAACGCCAGTTTACGTCATCTATTCTTGGCTAAAGTATGGACTATTATATATTGATGGAAAGCCCTGGATGTCTACTTTCCAAAGCAATTGGAAGCGCGCCATTTCGAGTTCTGTAGCTCCAGAAAATTCACTTTGAGTGCAGGGAGGTCAGAATCCAACAGCATCAGCAGTCCTTTTTCAACCTCTGAATCTGATTTCTGCTCAAGTCCCTCAATTTCAGCCAGAAAATACCTGAAATCACAGAAAAACACACAAACTCATAGTAAAGTCCAGAAATGTGAATTTAACATAAAAACTAATGAAAACATCCCTAAAAGTAACTAGATCCTACTAAAAACATACTAAAAACAATGCCAAAAAGCGTATAAATTATCCGCTCATCACTTCTCAGCTTCAAAGGATAGTGAGAAACCAAAACTATTCAAAAGTAATTAGTTGCAAGCCCCGCTCATCAATTGGAATTGAGCTTCATTGAAAACTCTGAGATTTATTGTATCTTTCTATTTCTTTCTGATCCTAAGTCATTTTTGGTTGCTTGGGGACAAGCAACAGTTTAAGTATGGTGTTCTGATGAGTGGATATTTTATACATTTTTTGGCATCATTTTCATATTGTTTTAGTTATGTTTTGTTTAGGTGTTATTATATTTTCATAGGTTTTTTGTGCAAAATTCACATTTTTGGACTCTACTTTGTGTTGTTGTGTTTTATGATTATTTCAGGTATTTTCTGGCTAAAATTAAGAAGCTCTGGCAAAAGTCTGATTCAGAGGCAAGGAAACCGTAGTAGATGCTGTCAAATTCTAACCTTTGTGCATTCAAATGAGCATTTCTGGAGCTACAAAGGTCCAACTGATGCGTTCAGAACAAAGTTGGAAAGCTAACTTTTAGAGCTTTCCAGCAATATATAATGGTTTATACTTTTCTTTGAAGGAGCTTGCCCATATTGGCCATTGAACGCCAAGGAGCTACCTCCTGGCTGGCGTTCAACACCCCATGGAGACAAGCCAGCGTTGAACGCCCAAGAACCACCCCCTTTGGGGCGTTCAACGCCCACCAAGACACAAGGCAGCGCCAATCACCCTTTAATGGCGTTCAACACCCATTCCTCAAAGTTGGACACGAAGCTCAGCCCAAATACTCAACCAAAGTGGGCCCAAGGATGGATTTTCAAACCTCTAGTCTATTCTATCATATTTTTGTACTTCTTAGTTATTAGATTATTATATATAGGAGAAGATCACCCATGTTTAGGATCTTCTGCCTCATCTTTTACCCCATATTTACCGTTTATATATTTATGTTACTTTCTGTAAAGCATGAGCATCTAAACTCCTAAGTTATGGTTAAGATCTCTGCTAATTCTCATGGATTAATAATATTACTGTTTCAATTTCAATACATGTTTGATTCTATTCTCTTGTGCACTTTCATTCTTCATCTCGTAAATTGTGGATGACCTATGACAATCATCTTTTTTCTACATGGGTTCTGTGTGAGTCTTGACCCGGATAGCATTGAATTACAGCTAGAGAGTGCACTGCAGATTCCAAGAGCGTGCCTGAGCGACTTTGGACATGTGACATACAATTCTGTTGACCGTGGGTTACTCAGGTCTCTGTGGCGTTAAGGCTAGAGTCTGAGAAGCAGCATCCTCTGATCCGAAAGATCCGACCTTGTCTGTAGCGTTTTGAGTAAGATCGCGAAGGGGAGTGGATTGCTTAGGTCTTCACCTTCGGCTATGGTGGGAAGCCTTGAGTTAACTTGATGAGGATGCTACATGAGTTGCTCGGATATGGTGGACTGCTATGGTTTAGAAGAGACTAACTTGATGAGGATGCTACATGAGTTAGTCAATTACAGTTGCCGTTGAATGAATCATTCGTTATTGAAGTAGATAGTAAGAAAAGTTAATCCGGAAAAAATACGCATCTCCAAAGCCTTAACTGAATATCCATCATTGCTGTTACACTAATCTGCTATTTTTTTATTTCAAACAAATAACCTTCTTTTCTAATCGCCTTACTAAGATCTACAAGATAGCCATTGCTTGCTCAAACCAACAATCTTCGTGGGATTCGATCCCCACTCACCTAAGGTATTACTTGAACGACATGGTGCACTTGCCGGCTAAGTTGTGCGAACTTTAATTTCGCACACCAAGCGATTAGAAAAGATGGTTGTTTGTTTGTTTGGAAGCAAAAACATAAAGTAAAGGGAACGAAATACCAGATTAATGTGAAAGCGATGATAGAGATTCAGTTAAGGCTTCGGAGATGCGTATTCTTTCTGGATTAACTTTTCTTACTGTCTACTTCAATAATAAATTATGAATTCAATGGCAGCCGTAAGTGATTAACTCATGTCCTCTAATCAAGTTAATCTCTTCTAAACCATAGTAGTCCACCATATCTCAGCAACTCATGTCCTCTCATCACGTTAACTCATGGCTTACCACAATAGCCAAAGATTAAGCACTAAGCAATCCACTCCCCTTCGCGATCCTACGCAAAATGACACAGACAAGGTCGGATCTTCTGGATTAGGGAATGCTGCTGCTCTGACTCTAGCCTTAGCGCCACAAAGACCTCAGTAACTGATAAACCCATATTTTATGATATATTTTGTGCTTAATTTGAGTGATTTATTCAATCCTTCACCCACTTATTCATATTAATTGCATGGTTTTACTTTCCCTTCCTTATTATGTGATGTATGTGAAAAACATGTTTCCTAAGCTTTAAAATTAATTATTTTAATTACCTTTATTTCCATTCGATGCCGTGATTAGTGTGTTAAGTAGTTTCATATTTTCTAAGGTAGAATGACTTAAAGGATGGAAAAGGAAACATACAAAAATGGAAGGAAAGCACAAAACGGAGCTTCTGAAGAAACTGGCATCCACGCGATCGCATGGAGGAAGCGATCGCGTGCCAAGCGTGAATCAGCAGCGACGTGGCCGCATGACTGACGCGACCGCGCGCCTTAAGCAGAACGCACATGACGCGGTCGCATGACTGACGTGACCGCGTGGCAAGAAAAGCTCCGAATGACGCGACCGCGTGACCCACGCGGACGCGTGACAGAGGCCACGCACCAGAAATTGCAGAAAACGCTCATAGCGAATTTGAAGCCCTTTTTGGCCCAAATCCAAGTCCAGAAGGCATAGACGAGAGGTTATGAAGTGGGGGAACGCATCCATTCAGAGAGAGCTCGCCAATTTTCACTTTCCCTGATTTAGATTTAGTTTGAGAGAGGTTCTCTCCTCTCTCTCTTAGGATTATGATTAGGATTTAGGACTTCTCTTAGTTTGTAAGAGTGACTCTGGATCCAGGTTTAATATTTACTTTAATGTTTTTATTCGTACCTATAAATGTTTCCAACTTGACTTATGAACCCTTTCCATGTTATGATTTGAATTAATGATTATTTGAGGTATTTCAGTTATTGATTGCTTTCTTCTTAATTTGTGTTACCATTGCTTTCCATCTAAGGACATTTTTATTCCAACAATTTTACTTTTTCCCTTTTTGGTCTTGGTTAAGAAATCAGTAACTTAACATTATCAAACTCAACATAACTGATAATCGCTATCTTGCTAATTGAACTGAACTTCAATAATCCCAACTTTTTCTTAGGAAAATAAATAGGATTCGAAGGTCAAACTAATTAGTCCCTTGACTTTTCTTTACTTTAGTAAAGGTTAACTAAGTGGAATTTAGATTCAACTTT
>NC_029792.2:94902800-94950871 GCF_000816755.2 Arachis ipaensis | reverse complement strand
CACACTCACAAGCTTCTCTTCACCATTCGCCACCATATGATCCTTCCTTACCCCAGTACCAATCCAATCACTCCCAATCACCACCACTTTCCTTTGTATCATGTCCAAATCCGGCAACCCGAGAAGCAGAGGTTCGCCTAAAGGAAACAGTAAATAAATTTCAAACAACCATTCGACAACTGGAGTAAGTAATAATTCAATGGGTTTCTAGGCGCTCAAATACACAAGGATCAGCCACAGCCCCTTGTGAACAGTCTAACAAAGAGCGTAGCATGAAGGAGATACCAAAAACTCCAGTGGATAAGACAGAGAATGAATTCGTACTAGAACAAGTAGAAGAAGCTGTCAACGTTCAAGAAGAAGAGTTGGTTGAAGATCTAGGAGATGCTGAACCTCCATGGGAATCCAGAACTGAGGAGGACTCCGTCAAGGACGCTACAGTTGATGCTAAGGAGGATATTGTACAATCTCCAAGGCAAGTTGTTTATGAAGAATCAGACGGAATAACCCATGACACAAATTCCCTTGATGATGATAGTCACAAGTCAAAATCTCTTAGTAATGAACTGGCATCCGCAAGTGAATTCTCTGAGGTCGAAGAATCTTCCCCAAGTGAATATGAAGACGATACAGAGGTAGATTTCTCTCAACCTCCAATCTATGACTCAAGTGATGAGGAAGAGATAGAAGACTTTGACCAGGACACAGATACAATTGTAGAACCTTGCAAGGAAGTGGAGGAATTCACAGAGGAGCACAAGGGAGTAGAACTTACAGAACCGCCGGAAACACCTATCCCAAGGCCAGTACCACCTAATACAAGCTTCAAGTGGGTACAATCCTTAACCTATAACTTTACTTATTCACTTGAATATGGTTTGCTTGAAACAGATGGCAAGCTTAGAGCTCTTTGCGGCTTTAAGAGTAAGAGGGAAATGGCTCGTACTCAGAGCTGGTGCACAAGGTTCAATAAGGTTCCACGCTTCACCTCGAAGTACACGGATTGGTATCATGCTCAATTGCATAGATCACGGAGAACGTTTGGTCACCAGAGTGAGATTCTACTTTTTAAACCGCCCAGATGGAAACATATTGATCAAGACGGAGGCAGATTTAATAGCAAGGCTTGGGATCCTGGAATCTATTCTGACATTCATCACCCCGGGAGCCTAACAATCTATTTGAAGCTGCTCAGAAGCTTTACATGCCTAGTTTGGGACCCCAGAGGCTATTGGCATTCCAAGTACTGGTGGAGATTTCTAGATGAATTTAAACACAAGCCACCATAACAGGAAGCCCTTCCAATGTCCAACTTAAGGACTTTAACTAAAAGTGCTAGGTGGGAAACAACCCACCATGGTATGATCGTTCCTTTTGCAATTTTAATTTTATTTAGTTTTGTTTGTTTTTGAATTTTATTTTATTTTATTGAATCTGGAATCATGCATAGCATTCATATCAAGCATTGCATTCTGCATACTGCATTCTGCATTCAAAAAAAAAAGGGGATGCACGACGCGACCGCATGCCCCATGCGATCGCGTCACATGGCGAACTACACCTCCCACGCGACCGTGTCATCCACGCGACCGCGTGACCTGGAGATCGGCGTAATTATCCAACGTCCAGAAAGTTAGGCTGGAATCGTACGGCCCTTGTGCATTTTGCACAAATTGGCCCACGCGATCGCATGCCCCATGCGATCGCGTCACTTGCACAAAACCAATCCCACGCAACCGCGTGAGCGATGCGATCGCGTCGCATGGATTGCACAACACCCTAGGACGAGACAGAGAGTTGCGCTGAAACGGTGCTGGAGTCGTGCGTTTAGCACAATTTCCAACGACGCGATCGCGCGACCCACGCGATCGCGTCATCCCCTCTTCCACCCATTTCATGCGATCGCGCGCCCCACGCGATCGCGTCACTCCCATTTTCACCCCCACCACGCGACCGCGTCCCCCACGCGATCGCGTGGATTTGAAAATATAACACCCCAGCCACGCGAACCCTATCAGTCGTGCAGCCCCCCCAACCCTCTTCTCCCTCTCTTCCTCTTCTTCTCTCAACCACAACCCAGCCACCATTGCCGCCACCCCGACCACCACCCAGACGCCGCCGCCACCTGCCCCCCTTCCTCCCTCCGCTTCTTTCTTCTTCTTTCTTCCCCTCTTCCTCCCTTCCCTTCTTTTTTCTTCCTTCTTCCTCTCTTCCCCCCTCTCCGCCACTGCCCTCCGCGGACCACCACCCACCACCGCCGGCCATCTGATGAACGCCGCCTTTCTGTCCTTCGCAGTTATTTTACAATTTTCTATTTCTGTTCATAATTAGGATATATAGATATGCATGATGTAGTAGATTTTAGGTTGTTAGGTAGATTAGGCTGTGGTTAGTGGATCTAGGTCTGTTTACTTGCACTGTTCATGCGTTTGTTTTATCAAACTGCAATTCTGCTGTTCCTGTGACCTTGTTCATATGCTGTGATTCCCTACATTTGCTGCTTGTTACTCTGAATTTTCCTGTTTCTATTAATTATAGGTAACTGCAGCAAGTTTTTTAATTCATATGAACTGCCTTGTTTGCTGTTTATTTTCCGAGACAATCTAATTTTAGCCGGAATGCTGCCCAAATTTTTTGTAAATTATTTTCATTCATGTTTTGGTTTGGCAATCTGAACTCTGTTGTCCTCTGCTTTACCCAAACCACTTCATGAATGCTATGGCAGACTTTCTTATCCTCTTTGATTTCCTGGTTTATAAACTGCATTTGTGATATTCTGATTCCAATTCTTGCTTTCTTTATATCTGTTTGAATCAACATCACCCTGTTTTCCTTGATCAGTTATGAGTTATTTCTAGTCATAATCATGAATCCTTGTTACATGGCCCATTTTCTTTATGCCACTTACTTTAACCCGCATTTTACTGACTCACTAATTTTAATTTACTAACTTCTTTTTCAAATTCTAACCACACTAACCTTTTAAAATCTCTTTTCTGATTTTTCACTTTCCTCTAACTTTCTAACCATGGCATACTGACAATTTTTTCTATTTAACTTGGATTCTGATACATTTTGGATTGTAAATTCTTCCTTTCCAAATTTTAAACTACTAAACAATCCTTAACGCACATTTACTTGACTCATTTACCTCATTCTAATTCTCCTTTGCCGCTTTGAGTTTTCTTTGTTTAATTGCCTATTTGCTTCCCTATTTTTATCCATATCCTGGTTTTCCATTTTTCAGGATGTCTGCCTCACAAAGGAAAGGAAAAGGCAAGGCTACTGGCAAGCGCAAGAGAGGAGATTCCTCCCAGTCCATCATTGCCCTCATGCATGATTCCTCATGGCGGGAGAAGAACTTTACACAGCAGGAAAAAGCTGACCAGCTGCTCCCTGCAAATGATCCAATAAAATTTGCAAACCGGTACTGTGAGCTGAAGTATCCGGCATTTGCAAACTCCAGGAATTTATACCTGGAGAGAACTCTGAAGATTCCAGAAGCACTCCAGCAGTACACCACTGAGCAAATCAAGCAAAGAGGCTGGTTCTTTCTGGAGAGAACATTGACAGAGGTCAATGCATCTTGGGTCCGGGAATTCTACTGCAACTACTACATCACCACCCTAGATGCAGTGAACCTGAGAGGAAAACAAATTCTAGTCACTAAGGAGGCCATCGAGGACATTCTCCAGCTCCCAGCCAAGTCCGATCAGCCTGATGGTTATTCAAAGGCTGAAGAGGACATGCGCCGATGCAGTTTGATTGGGATGCTGTAAAGGCACGGATAGCTCTCGACCCGACTGTTCCTTGGGAGATGGGTCAGGACACCACCATGCCTAGAGGGATCAAGAGGGCGTACTTAAATGATGAGGCTCGGTTATGGCACCAGATCTTGAGCAATTATGTGATGACGAGTACTCATGAGACGGAGATCCCAGCTGCTATGATCACCCTCCTATGGTGTGTGCTGGAGGGTAAGGACCTTTATCTGCCACGCTTTATCCGGCATTATATGGCCAGGGTCCACGTTCGAGGCACCCTCCCTTTTCCGTACCTGGTTACACAACTAGGCCATCGAGCTGACGTGCCATGGGAGGATGCCGATGAGAGACCACCAGCGGCAGACTGCAGGAAGATCATTCCTCACAGCAGGAACTTCCTAGCTTTGGGCTACAGACCACCACCCTTCACTGCTAATGATGAGACAGCCCCACCGTCTGCTGGACCCTCTTCATCCACAGCTGCCACTGCTACCCCTACTGCTACCACTGCACCTCCACCTGCCTCTGAGCCCATATACCGCCTCGTGCACCGCCTATTCCGACAGCTTGATCAGATGGAGCGCCGTAACCGGCGCCGGTATGAGAGATTAGAGCGTCGCAGCCAGCGACGCTATACGCATCTGAAACTGATGATCCGACAGGGTGGTGACATCCCCTCCGAGCCCGACACACCATCTGAGCATTCAGAGGAGGAGGAGGATGAGCACAAGGAGGAGACTCACTTCCAGGAGGAGAGCCATCAGCAGGCAGCCACAGAGCAGGCTGCCCCACATCAGGAGGTTACGCATCAGATAGAGGCTATAGATCCGGAGATCCCGGTCCAGTCAGCCCTGCCTCTACAGCAGCCAGACTCTCAGCCCACCACCACCACAGAGCCTCCAGCTACCATCCCTACCAGTGATGACACCCCTTCACACCCGGCTTGACTGAGCATCAGGGACGATGCTTCATTTTAAGTGTGGGAGGTCGCCATCTCTGGCGTTTTATTTTGGTGAACCACTACATCTCTTTTTTCTTTTATTTTGGATATTTTTCTGTATTTTTCTTTTTACTGTTATTTTCTGAGTACTTATACATTGCTGCTTTTATGTATTTTTACTCTATTTTTGCATTTTGCATTTTTAGTTCATATTTTTAGTTTTTTAGTTTAGTTGGCAATTCTAACTTATTAGTGGATTCATTAGTATAGTTTACCCTTTTTAGCATAAGATAGCGTAGTAAATTGAAAAATATAAAACGGAAGTAAGCTAGGAAATTGAACATAACAGATTTAAATCCATAAACCTTGTATATATAGCATTACATTATATAGCTAAGTTGATAACATTTCATCAAGGAGGAACATCAAAACTTTAAAGGCTACCCTAAATAATTTTTTTTATGAGAATAACGAGAATTTTTAACTAGACATGCATAACATATATGAATGATATATGATGCTTGAGTTAGAGAACACACAGCCTGTGAGTCTTGAGCTTAATTGTATGGTTGCATTCAAACCATAATTTTATTTCTGTGTGTTTCGTTTCTTTTTATTTTGATGTTCTTTACTTTGCTTTAATCTATATGTCCAATTATAGAATATAGATACATGCCAAAAGAATGATTGAGGCCATCATTTGATTTTAGCTCACTTACCCCAAAATAACCTACCTTTCACATCACCCTTGTTATCCCCCTTGAGCCTTTAAAATCCCTTTCATTCTATTTAGCCACACTACTAGCCTTAAGTAGAAAAACAAAATAAAATCCCAAGTTGAATCCTTGGTTAGCTGAAGATAAAAAATTATAAATAGATTAAAATGTGGGAAACCTATTGGGAACATGGATGATAAAAACAAAAGGGTAGAAAAGTTAAAAGAAATAAAATAAAATTTGGGAAGCATGCACATGAGAAATCAAGGTGATTCAATTACCATGTGCATTAAAAAAAAGTTATTTTTCAGCATTCAATAAAAGGGGATACAAAAGAATTCCCCAATGCAAAATAAAAGCAATGCACATGAGATAAAAACAAAAATTGAAACATGAGCATATAACAACAAGTGGGATAATATGGGAAAATTGGTAAAGAAAGTTTTGTTCTACTAAATATGTATGTTAGGTGAGATCTTAGTCTAATTAAGGATTCACTTATTAGCTCACTTAGCCTTATACATATATCCTTACCTTTACCTTGGCCCCATTACAACCTTAATTAAAGACCTCATGACTTTTGGTATGACTGTACTCTATAATTGTTGATTGGTTAGATGAAGAACAAAGTTACAGAAAGTAAGAATGAAAAGAAAAGTAGAGTGAATAAACCCAATAAACACTGAGTGACTAGAGGGTAAACACAAATTCCAGTGAGGGTTCAATAACTCATCAACATATATCTGTGCTTAATTTACTAATTGTTTTGCAAGTTTGTACAATATTTTTATTCCCCATCTCATTTGCTAAAATGCTTTATTGTTTAAGGGTTAGCTATATATATATATGACTCCTTGAGAATGTGAATTAATTTGACTACATGTAAGCTTTATATATGAGTCGATAAATTGGAATTGCATGACTCATTTAGGTAGATGCATTTAGAATAGGTTGCATTGCATAACATTCCACCACTTTAACCTTACCTTTTACTTTAGATTTAGCATGAGGACATGCTATTGTTTAAGTGTGGGAAGGTTGATAAACCCATATTTTATGATATATTTTGTGCTTAATTTGACTGATTTATTCAATCCTTCACCCACTTATTCATATTAATTGTATGGTTTTACTTTCCCTTCCTTATTATGTGATGTATGTGAAAAACATGTTTCCTAAGCTTTAAAATTAATTATTTTAATTACCTTTATTTCCATTCGATACCGTGATTAGTGTGTTGAGTAATTTCAGATTTTCTAAAGCAGAATGACTTAAAGGATGGAAAAGGAAACTGATAAACCCATATTTCATCAGTTCTTTTGTGCTTAATTTGAGAGATTTATACAATCCTTCACCTGCTTATTCACATTAATTGCATGGTTTTACTCTCCCTTCCTTATTATGTCATATTGTGAAAAACATGTTTCCTAAGCTTTAAAAATTAATTATTTTAATTACCTTTATTTCCATTCGATGCCGTGATCAGTGTGTTGAGTAGTTTCAGATTTTCTAAGGCAGAATGACTTAAAGGATGAAAAAGGAAACATACCCAAAATGAAAGGAGAAAGCAAAACCGAGCTCTAAGGAAACTGGTATCCACGCGATCGCATGGATGACGCGATCGCGTGCCAAGCACGAATCAGCAGCGACGCGGCCGCATGACTGACGAGACCCCGCGCCTTAAGCAGAACGCATATGACGCGGTCGCATAACTGACGCGATCGCGTGGCAAGGAAAAGCTCCAAATGACGTGACCGCGTGACCCACGCAGATGCGTGACAGAGGCCACGCATCAGAATTTACAGAATACGCCCCCAGCGAATTCTGAAGCCCTTTTTGGCCCAGATCCAAGTACAGACAGCATAGACCAGAGGTTACAAAGTGTGGGAATGCACCCATTCAAAGAGAGCTCGCATATTTTACTTTTCAATGATTTAGATTTAGTTGAGAGGGAGATCTTCTCTCTCTCTTTTAGGATTTAGGATTTCTTCTTGTTTTAAGAGTAACTCTAGATCCCAGGTTTAATGTTCTTTTATTTTAGTTTTACTTCAATTTATTTATTCCAACATTTGAATTGATTATTATAATTTGATTTAAGAATTCTTCCATGTTACAGACTATTATTTGAATTAATGATAATTGAGGTATTTTCAGTTTATGATTGTTCTCTTTGATTTAAGTTACCATTGCTTCCCATCTAAGGATATTTTTATTATTCCAGCAATTTTACTTTTTCCCCTTTTGGTTCTGGTTAAGAATTTAGTAACTCAACAGTTATTAAACTCAACATAATTGATAATCATTATCTTGCTAATTGAGTTGAACTTGAGTAATCCCAACCTTTTCTTAGGAAATAAATAGGATTCAAAGGTCAATTTAATTAGTCCCTTGACTTTCCCTTGCCCTAGTACAGGTTGATCAAGTGGAGTTTAGATTCAACTTTCATTATAGTTGAGAGAGATAACTACGTTGGATCTCCAACTTCTCTTACCTTGCCAAAAGTTTGCTTTACAGTATTTATTTATTTTTAATTGCCATTTACTTTACCTATCATTTAAATTACTTGCTTCTCATCTTCTAAACCTCGATTACAACCTCTATAGCCAATAATAAGAACATACTTCCTCGCAGTTCCATGAGAAGACGATCCGAGGTTTGAATACTCGGTTAATAATTTCTAAAGGGGTTTGTTACTTGTGACACCCAAAACGTTTGTACGAAGGGATTTTTGTCGGTTTAGAGACTATATCTACAACGCAACTGTTTCCATGAATCTCTTTACTGGTAAAAATCTCTAACGTCAAAATGGCGTCGTTGCCGGGGAACTGCTAACGTGTGCCTTATTATTGGTTATTGTAAATATTTTTTCTTTTGCTTGCCTATTTATTTTTGTTTTTCCTTTTTACCTTTATTTGCTACTATGAACTCTCACCCCTCTCGCTTTGAGTTTGGTTCTAATGTATCCTGGACAAAGACCATCCTACAGTGCATACCCAGCTGGAAGACATGGTGAACAACCTTGTAACTACCAACAAGCCCCACCCCGTGCATATAAACCATCCTTTCAACATAACCTCGAACCACCACACTCACAAGCTTCTCTTCACCATTCGCCACCATATGATCCATCCTTCCCCAATACCAATCCAATTGCTCCCAATCACCACCACTTTCCTTTGTAGCATGTCCAAGTCCAGCAACCCAAGAAGCAGAGGATTGCCTAAGAGAAACAGTAATTAAATTTCAAACAACCATTAAACAACTGGAGCAAGCGATGATTCAATGGGCTTCTAGGCGCTCAAATATACGAGGATCAACCACAGCTCCATGTGGACAGCCCAATGAAGAGCAGAGCATGGAGGAAGTGCCAGAAACTCCAGTGGACAAGACAAAGCATGAATTTGTACTAGAACAATTAGAAGAAGCTGTCTTTGTTCAAGAAGAAGAGTTGGTTGAAGATCTAGGAGATGCTGAACCTCCATGGGAATCCAGAATTGAGGAAAACTCCGCCAAAAACACCTATCCCAAGGCCATTACCACCTAATACAAGCTTCAAGTGGGTACAATCCTTAACTTATAACTTTACTTATTCACTTGAATATGGTTTGCTTGAAACAGATGGCCAGCTTAAAGCTCTCTGCGGCTTTAAGAGTAAGAGGGAAATGGCTCGTACTCAGAGCTGGTGCACAAGGTTCAATAAGGTTCCACGCTTCACCTCGAAGTACACGGATTGGTATCATGCTCAATCACATGGATCACGGAAAACGTTTGGTCACCAAGGTGAGATTCTACTTTTTAACCCGCCCGATTGGAGACATGTAGATCAAGACGGAGGCGGATTTAAAAGCAAGGCTTGAAATCCTGGAGTTTATTCTGACATTTGTCATCCCGGGAGCCTAACAATATATTTAAAGCTGTTCGGAAGCTTTGCGTGCTTAGTTTGGGACCCCGGAGGCTATTGGCATTCCAAGCACTGGTGGAGATTTTTGGACGAGTTTAAACATAAGCCACCATAACAGGATACCCCTCCAATGTCCAACTTAAGGACTTTAACTAAAAGTGCTAGGTAGGAGACAACCCACCATGGTATGGTCGCTTCTTTTTCAATTAATTTCTTGTTAATTGCTTTCATTTTTTCCTTTTTCATTTTAATTTATTAAACCTGGAATCATGCATAACATTCATGTTAATCATTGCATTCTACATTTTTCATGCATAAAAAAAAAAAGGGGATGCACGACGCGACCGCATGCCCCATGCAATCGCGTCATATCGCGAAAAACACCACTCGCGCGACCGTGTGACCCACGCGGCGGCGTGATATATATATCGGCGTAAGGATCCAACGAACAGAAAGTTAGGCTGGAATCGTGCAGCCCTTGTGCATTTCGCACAAATTGGCCCACGCGATCGCATGCCCCATGCGATCGCGTCACTTGCACAATACCAATCCCATGCGACCGCGTGAGCGACGCGATCGCGTCGCATGGATTGCACATCACCCCAAAAGGAGACAGAGAGTTGCGCTAAAACGGCGCTGGAGTCGTGCGTTTAGCACAAATTCCAGCGACGCGATCATGTCACCCTTCTTTTCCCCCTTTCATGCGATCGCGCACCCCAAGCGATCGCGTCACTCCCATTTTCGTCCCAACCACGCGACCGCGTGCCCCACGCGGCCGCATGGATTCGAAAATATAACCCCCCCAGCCCGCGAACCCTATCAGTCGCGAGCCCCCCCACCCCCAACCCTCTTCTCCCTCTCTGCTTCTTCTTCCTCCAGCCACCACCCAGCACCACCCAGCCGCCACCGCGCCACCACCCACATCTCTCCGCCACCCACCCGCACCCCCCTTCTTCTATCACTAACCCAAAACCCTCGCCGCCACTGCCCCCATCATCCGCCACCGTGACACCGTGCCCCGCCACCACGCCGGATGCCGCCGCAGCCCCCTTCTTCCCCGTTCCACCCCTTCCGCCTACCAGGTTCCGCAAAACGCAACTCCCTTTTATCCGTTCGTCATTTTTTCTGTACTTTTTTTTTCGTTTTTGTTCATCATTAGGATAGATAGATATGCATGCTGTAATGGATTTTTAGGTTGCTAGGTAGCTTAGGCTCTGGTTAGTGGATCTAGGTCTGTTTACTTGCACTATTCCTGTTTATGTTTTATCATAACTACAATTTTGTTGTTCCTGTGACCTTGTTCATATGTTGTGATTTCTTGCAATTGCTGCTTGTTACTCTAAATTTTCCTGTTTCTATTCATTGCTGGTAACTGCAGCTAGTTTTTAAATTCATATGAACTGCTATGATTGCTGTTTATGTTCTAGGATAATCCAATTTTAGCCGGAATGCTGCCCAAATTTTTAAAAAAAAAAAATAAAAAAAAATTTTCATTCATGTTTTGGTTTCGCATTTCTGAACTCTGTTTTACTCTGCTTTTCCCAAACCATTTCATGAATGCTATGGCAGACTTTCTTACCCTCTTTGATTTCCTGGTTGATAAACTGCATTTGTGATTCACTGATTCCAATTTTTGCTTTCTTTATTTCTATTCGAATCAGCATCACCCTGTTTTCCTTGTTCGATTATGAGTACTTCTATTCTTACCTGTGAATCCTTGTTATATGGAATTTTTCTATGCCACTTACTTTAACCCGCACTTTACTAACTCCCTAATTTTATTTACTAATTTCTTTTTCAAATTCTAACCATACTAACCCATTTGATCTCTTTTCTGTTTATTTTCACTTTCCTCTAACTTTCTAACCATGGCATATTGATTATTTTTCCATTTAACATAAATTCAATCACATTTCATTTACTCATCTTCCTTATTCTATTTCTCCTTTGCCGCTTTGAGTTTTGTTTGTTTAATTGCCTATTTGCTTTCCTATTTTATCCATATCCTGGTTTTCTATTTTTCAGGATGTCTGCCTCACAGAGGAAAGGAAAAGGCAAGGCTACTGGCAAGCGTAAGAGAGGAGATTCCTCCCAGTCCATCATTGCTTTAATGCACGATTCTTCATGGCGGGAGAAGAACTTCACACAGCAGGAGAAAGCTGACCAGCTGCTCCCTGCGACTGATCCTATAAAATTTGCAAACCGGTACTGTGAGCTGAAGTACCCGGCTTTTGCAAACTCCAGAAATCTATACCTGGAGCGAACTCTGAAGATTCCAGAAGCCCTCCAGCAGTACACCACTGAGCAAATCAAGCAAAGGGGTTGGTTCTTTCTGGAAAGAAGACTGACAGAGGTCAATTCCTCTTGGGTACGGGAATTCTACTGCAATTACTATCTCACTACCCTGGATGCAGTGCACCTGAGAGGAAAACAAATTCTGGTCACTGAAGAGGCCTTAGAGGACATTCTCCGGCTCCCAGCCAAGTCCGATCAGCCTGATGGTTATTCAAAGGCTAAGGAGGACATGCGTCAGATGCAGTTTGATTGGGATGCTGTAAAGGCACAGATAGCTCTCGACCCGACAGTTCCTTGGGAGATGGGTCAGGATACTACCATGCCTAGAGGGATCAAGAGAGCGTACCTAAACGATGAGGCTCGGCTATGGCATCAGATCTTGAGTAATTATGTGATGCCGAGTACTCACGAGATGGAGATCCCGGCTGCTATGATCACCCTCCTTTGGTGCGTGCTGGAGGGTAAGGACCTTTATCTGCCACGTTTCATTCGGCATTATATGGCCAGGGTCCACGTCCGAGGCACCCTCCCCTTTCCATATCTAGTTACACAGCTTGGCCGTCGAGCTGACGTGCCATGGGAGGCTGCCGATGAGAGACCACCAGCGGCGGATTGCAGGAAGATCATTCCGCACAGCCGGAACTTCTTAGCCTTGGGCCACAGACCACCACCATTCACTGCTACTGATGAGTCAGCCCCACCGTCTGTTGGACCCCCTTCCTCCACTGTTGCACCATCTACCCCTGCTACCACCACTGCACCTCCACCTGCCACAGAGCCCGTCTATCATCTGGTGCACCACTTGTTCCGACGACTTGACCAGATGGAGCGTCGCAACAAGCGGCGCTATGAGCACCTAAAGCTGATGATACGATCCGGCGACATCCCCTCCGAGCCCGACACACCATCCGAGGCATCTGAGGAGGAGGCGGATGCGCCCGAGGCAGAGACCCATCCCCAGGAGGCAGCACCTGCCGCACCACAGACAGCGGTCCCACATCAGATTGAGGCTGCGGATCTTGAGATCCCAATCCAGTCACCACCTCCTCCACAGCAGCCAGACCCTCAGCCCACCTCCACCACTGAGACTCCAGCTACCATCCCTCCTAGTGATGACACTCCATCACACCCAGCTTGATTGAGCATCGAGGACGATGCTTCCTTTTAAGTGTGGGGAGGTCACCATCTCTGGCGTTTATTTTGGTGAACCACTACATACTTTTTCTTTTATTTTGGATATTTTTCTGTATTTTTCTCTTTTTCTTTTACTGTTATTTTCTGAGTACTTATACATTGTTTTTATGTATTTTTACTCTATTTTTGCATTTTGCATCTTTAGTTCATATTTTTAGTTATTTAGCTTAGTTTGCAATTCTGATTTATTAGTGGATTAATTAGTATAGTTTACCCTTTTAGCATAAGATAGTATAGTTTAAATTGAAAAATATAAAAAGGAAGTAAGCTAGGAAATTGAACATATCAGATTTAAATCCACAAAAGTCGTATATAGCATTACAAGATGTAGTTAAGCTGACAACATTTCATCAAGGAGGAACATTAAAACTTTAAAAGCCACCCTAAATAATTTTTTTATGAGAATAATGGGAATTTTTAACTAAACCTGCATACAATATATAAATGATATATGATGCTTGAGTTAGAGAACACACAGCCTGTGAGTCTTGAGCTTAAATTGTATGGTTGCATTCAAACCATAATTTCATTTCTGTATGTTACATTTCTTTTTATTCTGATGTTCTTTCCTTTGCTTTAATCTATATGTCCAATTATAGAATATAGAATAGATACATACCAAAAGAATGATTGAGGCCATCATTTGATTTCAGCTCACTCACCCCAAATTAGCCTACCTTTTACATCACCCTTGTTAGCCCCCTTGAGCCCTTTAAAACCCCTTTATTCTATTTAGCCAAATTACTAGCCTTAAGCAGAAAAACAAAAGAAAACCCCAAGTGAATCCTTGGTTAGCTTAAGATAGGAAATTATAAATAGAGTAAAATGTGGGAAACCTTTTGGGAACATGGATGATAGAAACAAAAAGGTAGAGAAGTTAAAAGAAATAAAATAAATTTGGGAAGCATGCTCATGAGAAAATCTAAGTGATTCAATTACCATGTGCATTAAAAAAAAGAGAGAGAGTTATTTTTCAGCATTTAATAAAAGGGGATCCAAAAGAAATTCCCCAATGCAAAATAAAAGCAATGCACATGGAATAGAAAAAGCAAAAAGTGAAACATGAGCATGTAACAATAAGTGGGAAATATGGGAAAATAGGTAAAGAGATTTTGTTTTACTAAATATGTATGTTAGGTGAGATCTTAGTCTAATTAAGGATTCACTTATTAGCTCACTTGACCCTATACATAAAATTCTTACCCTTATCTTGACCCCATTACAACCTCAATGAAGACCTCATGACTTTTTGGTATGACTATATTCTATAATTGTTGATTGGTTAGATGAAAAACAAAGCTATAGAAATTAAGAATAAAAAGAAAAATAGAGTGAATAAACCCAAGAAACACTGAGTGACTAGAGACTAAACACAAAATCCAGTGAGGGTTCAATAACTCATCAACATATATCTGTGCTTAAATTTAGTAATTGTTTTGCAAGTTTGTACAATGTTTTCTTTCCCATCTCATTTGCTAAAATGCTTTATTATTTAAGGGTTGGCTATATATATACATGACTCCTTGAGAATGTGAATTAACTTGGCTACATGTAAGCTTTATATATGAGTGAATAAATTAGAGTTGCATGATGCATCATTAATTTAGGTAGTTCCATTTAAATTAGGTTGCATTACATGACATTCCATCACTTTAACCTTAATTATTTACCTTGGATTTAGCATGAGGACATGCTAGTGTTTAAGTGTGGGGAGGTTGATAAACCCATATTTCATGAGTTCTTTTGTGCTTAATTTGAGTGATTTATACAATCTTTCACCTGCTTATTCACATTAATTGCATGGTTTTACTCTCCCTTCCTTATTATGTCATATTGTGAAAAACATGTTTCCTAAGCTTTAAAAATTAATTATTTTAATTACCTTTATTTCCATTCGATGCCGTGATCAGTGTGTTGAGTAGTTTCAGATTTTCTAAGGCAGAATGACTTAAAGGATGAAAAAGGAAACATACTAAAATGAAAGGAGAAAGTAAAATGGAGCTCTAAGGAAACTGGTATCCACGCGATCGCATGGATGACGCGATCGTGTGCCAAGCACGAATCAGCAGCGACGCGGCCACATGACTGACGCGACCGCGTGACCCACGCGGACGCGTGACAGAGGCCACGCATCAGAATTTACAGAATACGCCCCCAGCGAATTCTGAAGCCCTTTTTGGCCCAGATCCAAGTACAGACAGCATAGACCAGAGGTTATAAAGTGTGGGAATGTACCCATTCAAAGAGAGCTCGCATATTTTACTTTTCAATGATTTAGATTTAGTTGAGAGGGAGATCTTCTCTCTCTCTTAGGATTTAGGATTTCTTCTTGTTTTAAGAGTAACTCTGGATCCCAGGTTTAATGTTCTTTTATTTTAGTTTTACTTCTATTTATTTATTCCAACATTTGAATTGATTATTATAATTTGATTTAAAAATTCTTCCATGTTACAGACTATTATTTGAATTAATGATAATTGAGGTATTTTCAGTTTATGATTGTTCTCTTTGATTTAAGTTACCATTGCTTCCCATCTAAGGATATTTTTATTATTCTAGCAATTTTACTTTTTCCCCTTTTGGTTCTGGTTAAGAATTTAGTAACTCAACAGTTATTAAACTCAACATAATTGATAATCGTTATCTTGCTAATTGAGTTAAACTTGAGTAATCCTAACCTTTTCTTAGGAAATAAATAGGATTCAAAGGTCAATTTAATTAGTCCCTTGACTTTCCCTTGCCCTAGTACAGGTTGATCAAGTGGAGTTTAGATTCAACTTTCATTATAGTTGAGAGAGATAACTACGTTGGATCTCCAACTTCTCTTACCTTGCCAAAAGTTTTCTTTACAGTATTTATTTATTTTTAATTGCCATTTACTTTACCTGTCATTTAAATTACTTGCTTCTCATCTTCTAAACCCCGATTACAACCTCTATAGCCAATAATAAGAACATACTTCCTCGCAGTTCCTTGAGAAGACGACCTGAGATTTGAATACTCGGTTAACAATTTCTAAAGGGTTTGTTACTTGTGACACCCAAAACGTTTGTACGAAGGGATTTTTGTCGGTTTAGAGACTATATCTACAACGCAACTATTTCCATGAATCTCTTTACTGGTAAAAATCTCTAACGTCAGAAACATACAAAAATGGAAGGAAAGCACAAAACAGAGCTTCTGATGAAACTGGCATCCACGCGATCGCATGGACGAAGCGATCGCGTGCCAAGCGTGAATCAGCAGCGATGCGGCCGCATGACTGATGCGACCGTGTGCCTTAAGTAGAACGCACATGACGCGGTCGCATGACTGATGCAACCGCGTGGCAAGAAAAGCTCCGAATGACGCGACCGCGTGACCCACGCGGACGCGTGACAGAGGCCACGCACCAAAAATTGCAGAAAACGCTCATAGCAAATTCTGAAGCCCTTTTTGGCCCAAATCCAAGTTCAGAAGGCATAGACGAGAGGTTATGAAGTGGGGGAACGCATCCATTCAGAGAGAGCTCGCCAATTTTCACTTTCCATGATTTAGATTTAGTTTGAGAGAGGTTCTCTCCTCTCTCTTAGGATTAGGATTAGGATTTAGGACTTCTCTTAGTTTGTAAGAGTGACTCTGGATCCAGGTTTAATATTTACTTTAATGTTTTTGTTCGTACCTATAAATTTTGCCAACTTGACTTATGAACCCTTTCCATGTTATGATTTGAATTAATGATTATTTGAGGTATTTCAGTTATTGATTGCTTTCTTCTTAATTTGTGTTACCATTGCTTTCCATCTAAGGACATTTTTATTCCAACAATTTTACTTTTTCCCTTTTTGGTCTTGGTTAAGAAATCAGTAACTCAATATTATCAAACTCAACATTACTGATAATCGCTATCTTGCTAATTGAACTGAACTTTAATAATCCCAACTTTTTCTTAGGAAATAAATAGGATTCGAAGGTCAAACTAATTAGTCCCTTGACTTTTCTTTACTTTAGTAAAGGTTAACTAAGTGGAATTTAGATTCAACTTTCATTATTGTTGAGAGAGATAACTAAGTTGGACTTCCAATTTCTCCTACCTTACCAAAAGTTGCTTTACAGTATTTATTTATTTTAATTGCCATCTACTTTACTTGTCATTTAAATCACTTGCTTCTCACCTTCTAAACCCCGATTACAACCTCCATAACCAATAATAAGAACATACTTCCTTGCAGTTCCTTGAGAAGACGACCCGAGGTTTGAATACTCGGTTAACAATTTTTAAAGGGGTTTGTTACTTGTGACAACCAAAACGTTTGTACGAAAGGGATTTCTGTCGGTTTAGAGACTATATCTACAACGCGACTATTTTTATGAACTTCTTTACTGGCAAAAATCCCTGACGTCAGTAACCCACGATCAACGAAATTTTATGTCACTTATCCAAAGTCGCCCAGGTACTCTTTGGGAATCCGCAATGCACTCTCTAGCTGTGATTCAATGCTATCTGAGTCAGGACTCACACGGAATCCATGTAGAACAAGGATGAATGTCACGGTTCATCCTCAATTCATGAGATGAAAGAGAATGGAATCAAATGTGTATTGAAATAGAAACAATAATATTACTAATCCATGAGAATCAGCAGAGCTCCTAACCCTAACTTAGGAGGTTTAGTTGCTCACAGTTTATAGAAAATAGTGTATTCAAAAATAGGGTGGTAGAAGTTCCTAAACAAGGATGATCTTCTCCTATATATAATAACCTAATAACTATGAAGTACAAAAATATGATAGACTAGACTAGAGGTGCAAAAATCCACTCTTAGACCCACTTTGGTTGAGTGTATGGGCTGAGCTTGGCGTCCAGCTTGAGGGATGGGCATTGAACGCCCATTAGAGGGTTGATCCATGCTGCCTTGTGCTCCTTGGTGGGCATTGAACGTCCCAAAAGGTTTGATTGGGCGTTCAACACTGGCTTGAATCTCCTTAGGGCGTTGAACGCCAAAAAGGGGGTGTTTGTGGGTGTTCAACGCCCAATATGGACAGACTCCTTTGAAAAAAAGTATTGACCATTATATATTGCTGGAAAGATATGGAAGTTAGCTTTCCAATGTGATGGAGAGGATTATTGCCGGTTCGGAATTGTTCAAAAGAAGAATCAATTCATTGGTAGCATAGTCCAACCCAACAATGAATTCCCAAGATCAAATTGTTCAATCCAAAGGATATGTCATGATTCAAAACCAATTCAATTCCGGGAGTTTCAATTCCCGGGTCAACTCCCAAGGACACTTGAGACCAATAAGTGGACAATCTTGGTTGTGAGGATTATGGAGTTTTCAATAAAGGGATAAACATATAAAGCAATGAAAGAACATGCAAAATTGTAATAAATGAACTAATAAAGGGATCAAATAAATAACTATGCAATATAGACAAGTAAAGTGTAAAAGAAACTAATGTAATGTGTATAAGGGGATTAAAGCATAAAAGGTATCTTGGCATGGAGTGAGCTAAGGGTCCTTTCCTTGTTGGAACCACAACTATGCGAACTAGAATGGATTAATCTCACTTGGTTAACCTCACATCGGAGAGAAAGTTAAATGAGCATAAGTGTTCTTAACCCACAAATCCTAAATTGCTTGCTAATTGCCTTAGCAACAACATAGCGTTAGTGGGAACAAGAACAATTAACAATAAAAAATTAACACTAAATGTTGGACATTCCAACTCTAGGAACCCAATTGCTCACTCTCCCAAAGCCAAGAGATAGAAAACTAGCCCAAAATCATACTTAACATTTTGTCAAACACTTGGTGGGCAAAAACCTTAAACATGGGAAAAATGAGAAAAAACTTGGAACCAAAAGCAACAAATGATCTCAATCAACAATAAACACTGAAGAAAACATGTAAACATCATCAAACATCAAATTCATCAACAAAAAAATAGAAATTGCAAAGGAGAAGTGAAATTGAACTCTAACTTGAATTATAAGAAAGTGTAAAAACAATGTAACTATAAAGAGTAATAACAAAGAGATACTTACAGTGGGAATTAGCAAAATACAAGATCAAAATTGAAATGGCACTTGAATGTAAAACCCTAGTATAAACCCCAGTAGAGAAGATGATGAAAAACTTAAAGAAAACTATATTAAAAGCTATCTACTACTACTCCTAAGCTACACTAATGTAATGCTATGTTATGGTCTTCGTTTTCCCTTCCTTATGAGCTATATGGCTTCAGAAATGGGCCTCAAATCCACCAAAATTGCGAGTCACGTGAATTTTTAATGAAGGCATGTGCGTCTGATGAGCCGAATTCACACCCCATTATAAAATTTGTGAATTCGTTCTTTTGGCAAGTGCACCAAAATTAAGTAATAACCCACAGTAGATCATATCCACAGAGATTGGCAGATTTGAGCAACTTTAATCAATTGGTGAATTAGTCAAGCTAAGCAGAATAGATTGTGATTGCAGAATTGTAACAGTGCAAATTTATAAATGTCTCAAAAGTAAATGAAAGCAGTAAATGGCAGAATTGGAAATGGCAGGAAAGTAAAGAGCAGAAACTTAAATGACTTAATAGTAAATGGGAATGGGGAATTGCAGAATGTAATGAAAACTATAAAGAAAATGGAAGATAAGAATGAGGGAATTCATTGAGGTCAGGAGATATTGTCTCTTTGGATTAAATCCAGCTCATATCCTCTTCAATCATGCAACTCATTGACCTCTTTGCAATCATGATTGATTAAGCCCCAATCCCTTGGTGACTCAATCTCTCAAATCTTGATCAATAGCCAATTCCTTGGTCTAATTCTCATGAAGAGAGATATGCTTGGACTCTGATTATACCACACATCATCATAGGTCCAAGTAGAGGGAGGATTTTATGTCACCATATCCAAACACCAAAACCCAGATCCTACTCAAGTGTGAGAAGGGATTTCTAGCATGGTTTCATGTTTCCTTTTCCAAGGTTCCCATGAAACCCATTTTGCATTCAACCCCTTTTCCAAGGTGATCGAACACTAGCATAAAGAACGAAATTCCTTCTAGCAAATTAAAGAGAAGATGAAGAGAAGAAGGAATTCACTATCATTAATCCATCAAGTACAACAGAGCTTCCTCTCTCAATGAGAGGGGATTTAGCTACTCATAGCTCAAGAAAAAGTAAAGGATGGAAAAAGTGAATCTAACTATGCTTCAACTAATAGCTCAACTGCTTAACCCCTTCTTCAGTACTTCCAAGGAGTATATATACTACTCCTAGCAATAGCAAATAAAGAAAGAAAGAAAATACAAAAGTGAAAGCAAAATTACATTTTGGAGGGAAAAGAAACTCATAAAACGTGAGCTCACAGCTGGCGTGTGATTGGCACTTCAGTGGCGTGCCACGCCTTGCTCTGATTCTGCCTTGGCGTGCCACGCCCAATCCTTAAGTGGCACGCCTCCCTTCACTGACCACCCTGGCGTGCCACGCCCAGGCCTTTTTAAAGCCTTGGTTAGCCTGGCGTGCCATGCCTTTGAGCCCAAGTGGCATGCCCAGGCCTTTTTAAAGCCTTGGTTAGCCTGGCGTGCCACGCCTTCGAGCCCAAGTAGCATACCCAGGCCTTTTCCCTCTCCTTGTTAGCTTCTGGAAATTTGAACTAGCGTGGCACACCCAGGGTTTGGCGTGCCACGCCCATGCTATATGCTTGATCTATCTCTCTGGAAAGTTGAACTAACGTGGCACGCCCAGGGTTTGGCGTGCCATGCCCTTCATGTGCTTGGCTTCTCTGCTTGGCGTGCCACTCCCAGAACTTAAGTGGCACGCCCAGGTCTTCTCTTGGGTGATTGGTAATGGTGGCGTGCCACGCCTGGGACTCAAGTGGCATGCCCAGTTAATTTTAAAAGCTGGCCTGCCACGCCTTCGATGCCAAGTGGCATGCCCATATGGTTGGCCTTGTTTCTCCTTCTCTGGAAAGTATAACCAGCGTGCCACACCCAGATGTTGGCATGCCATGCCTATCATTTGCCTTGGTTCTAGTAGCTGGCATGCCACACCTAGCATTCAAGTGTCACACCCAAGAAAGGATCTTGGGCTGGCGTGCCATGCCTTCGACACAAAGTGGCACGCCCAGCCTTTGCTTTGGCCTTCTTTGTACCTTGGCGTGCCACGCCCAGATGCTCAAGTGGCACGCCCAGCCTTTTTAACCTTCAACTTCCTCTCTGGAATTTTGTACCAGCGTGCCAGGCCAAGCTGCTCAAGTGGCACGCCCATTCATTGTGTCCTTCTTAGCTTTGGCGTGCCACGCCTGGTTCCTCAAGTGGCACGCCCAAGTGATTTTAAAGATGGTGTGCCACGCCATCGACACTAAGTGGCACGCCCATGGATTAAGTGGTGAGTTTGGCGTGCCACGCCTAGCCTGGCGTGCCATGCCCCTTTGGTGGCCTTCATTGTTGCTCTCTGAAAAGTTGTACTGGCGTGCCACGCCCCTTTGGTGGCCTTTATTGTTGCTCTCTAGAAAGTTGTACTGGCATGCCACGCCCATGTGATTTTGTGGCGTTTGCTCCAAGTGGCACGCCCGTTTCACATGCCCAGCTTCTTTTGTTGTTTTCTCCCCCTTTTTGATGTCTTTTTCTCCTGAAATTCAGCACAAACTCATTTCAAAGCAATGTACTGTAATGTTTACCAATTGATGCATGAATTGAAATGATTTAATGAGATTATACCCTTTTATGGTCCTTTTTATGCAAGAAAAAAAGGGTATATGATGCAAGTCATCACAACACCAAACTTAAGCTTTGCTTGTCCCAAGCAAATTAGTGTGAGTAGCCCCTTTTTATGACTTAAGACTTTGACCTTGAATAGATGCAAACATGACTAAGATTAGGACTAAGTGCTTAACACATGCATGAATAATTTTATTTCAATGTCACAAAGGTTCCTAGATCCTTGAGGTTCCTTCAAGTATAAGCTTCAGGGGTCCCCCTTTTTTTATTGTCACCTTGAAGTAGCAAGAGTTATTTCATTTTCTTTTTGGTTGTTCTTTCTTTTCCATTTATTGACCACGACTCTAAGTGTTTTATCTCAAGACAGCCTTTTAATTAGGCTTTCAATCAGCACTCCCAAACCAGTTGGCTCTAGGGTACTAGGTGTTGAAACACCCCTGAGAATTTACTTGCCTAGGTCTCTTCTTAACACATCTTCACCACAAGCATCTACTAGGGTCTCTAACTCTTGGGAGCTTCTTAATGTTTCTTTCCCTCCTAGTAGTTGATGCTCAGAGCCTTGGGTCTTTATTGCTTACTACTTTTTGGTTCTATAGATGTTCAAGGAATACCCCTTAACCTTTACTTGTCATACCTCCTAGGACTAGTTGCCTTTCATGATTTATTTTCCCCTTTTATTCATTCAAGGTTCTACACTTAGTTTTCTGTTTCTTAGTTTTTGAATGATCTCTCTTGGTCTTAATCTCTTTTATTCTTGCAACTCACAACAATTCTTATGAAGACAAATATGCTTTTATTGATATTGTAAAAACTTGAAACACATTGCATTTTTTCTTGAAGTTAAAAAGGACTCACAAAAGACTTCATGATAAAAAAACTAGGCAGTGAAAATAAACTATCCTAATATTGCAATTATTCAAAAACAGAATTTAAAACAGAGAGAAAAACTTTAAACATGATTCAGAATTTAGAGAGTGTCAACCATGGGACTTAACAACCTTGAGCAGCTTCAACTTCAGCTCATTGGCCCTTTGCCTTTGTCCTTCTTTTTGGAAGGGGAGGAGTCATCTTCATCCTTGTTGGAGGATCCTTCTTGTGCTTTCTTGTCCTTAGGCTTACAAAATCCTAGCCTTCTCATGTAGTTTCTTTCATCCTCCTTATGCTTGGCCATAATTTCTTCTTGTCTTGCACTTAACTCCTCCATCCCTTGCATGAATGTTGGGTTTCCTGGGTTTAGAGCGGCCACAACATTACACAAGTGATTCAGTTTTGCTTGTGTGTTGATATGATATTGCTTCCTTGAAATGGTTCTAGCATCATAAAGATGTCTGAACTCAGCGAGGTCCCTTTGTTGCCATTTGCCTTGCTCTAAGATTTTATCAAGTGCACTTCGCACCTCTCCCCAGTCAAACTGTTCTTGCTACTCCTTCCTCATGTACTCCCAATTCCCTTGGAGTTGTTGGATGTTCTGGTTCACTTGGCTCCATTGTTGTTGTTGAGTCTCCTTGAGTTGATTGACATCCTCCCTCAGATGGTGTAAGTCTCCCTTCATTTTGTGTACATCCCCTTGAAATTGTTCTTAATTGAATCCCTCTAGAAATTGTTGGTATTGTTGGTATGGTGGTGGTTGGAGTGCTAGGAAATGTGGTTGCTCCTCTGCCTCTTCTTCTTCTTGTTGTTGTTGCACATGTGGCTCATGAGCATGAGCCTTATGCTCCTGGGCCCTTTGAAGTGGGTTGACAGCCACCACTTTGGCCATCTTCATGGCAGTTATGGGATTTTCTTGCTCCACTAGCACTTTATCAATTATCCTCTCCACCCCTGCTTCATCACACAGCCTTTGGATGATGCTGGAGAATGCCAACCTTGAGCTATCTTTGGTACTTTTCAGAATTTTGTTGATGTTGCTGGCAATCAATTCCCCAACATTGACATTCTCACCTTTCATGATGCTGTATATGAGCACAGCTCTCTTTTTGGTCACCTCTGAAGTGTTGGATGTAAGGATTAGGGACCTCCTCACAAAATCCAGCCACCCTCTAGCTTGGGGGCTCAAGTCTCTTCTTCTCAGTTGGTTGGGCCTCCCATCCTTGTCATTTATCCACTGCACATTCAAAACACAGATTTTATTTAGGATTTCATCAAATCCTGGGTCTTGTTGCTTCATTCTCTCCTTATAGCTTCGGGTGGAGGTTGTCTGCTTCACCATCAGCGTCCTCTCTATGTTAGTGCGACTGTAATCAATGGACTTCCCCCTTGCATAGCTAAGATAGCCATAAGGTTATCCTGGCTGAGGCATGGCATTAGCATAGAACTCGCTCACCAAGCTTTCCACTACCTTCCTTGGTGGGTTGCACAAGAGTGCCCAGTCTCTATTGTTTATCTCTCTGTTTATCTCAGGGTGCTCATTTCTTCCCAACTGGAAACTGACCTCTGGGATGATCCCCCTCTCATTCACCCAATCATAAAACTGGTTTTGGTTGAATGAGGAGAGGAACTTGTACTCATTGAAACTTGAGCTTGAGGATCTAAAAGTTGGTTCCTTAGTCTTTCTTTTCTTTGATGCTGCTGAGGTTTTTGGTGGTGCCATTGGGTTGATGGAGTGTGTTTAAAGGTTTGAAGAAGGTATTGGGGAAGGTTGCAAAAGAGAGTAAGCAAAACAAAGTTTTGCTCCAACTCCAAACTTAGAGCTTGATCGTCCCGATCAAGAAAAAGGTAGGGGGTAGTGAAAGATATGTAAGGGGAAAAGAAGAAAAAAGAAAGGAAGAAAGCCTTTGTAGAGTCTTTTCGTCTATGGGATGGGGTTTGAAGTGTGGGGAGAGGTGGGAAAAGTAGGGGTTTTTATAGGTGTGTAAAGTGGGGTTCGAATGGTGGGAAGTAAAGGAATTCAATGTTTTCCCACTTGGGGAGTGGCGCCTAGCGTGGGAAGAGGCGCCAATCCTTATCCCACTTCTCTTCCTGCATGTTTTGAGTTCCAAAGTGCAAGTACACTTTGACTTCTTTGCTTTATGTGCTATCAATCATCTTGGTCCCATTCTCTCTCTTGAAAATAAAACTGAAACCTCATTAGCAATGACAAAAGAATCCTCCACATTCCTCTTTGATATGGATGGCTGAAATTACAACTGATGGGTGTCCTTTGGGGACACCAAACTTAATCCTATTGCATCTTAATAAATTAGATTTATCATTGGGTTTTTAATGTGTTCATAAAGACAGAATAATTCCAATCTTTTCATATACTTTTACTTTCATCCTCTATTGAACACATTTAGACCACGTTTCCGCTCCCCCCAATATATTAAATGCTTTCAGATTTAGTAGTATTGGGCTTTACTAGATGGTGGGGTGTGGTGGTGGCCACACCAAACTTAATCTTTGGACTTACCTTTAATCATAATTTGTTCAAGATTAGTAAGCCTAGATTAAGTAAATTGGTGGCCACACAAAACTTAGCTTTTTAGCTAGCTCTCAGTCCAATAGCTCGTCATTAGCACAAGTATTCATCAAATTGCATTTTTTTAGACCAAAAGAAAACAGAATATACGGGTCTTCTAACTACCAAAATAGAAAACAAAATTCTTAATCCACTATCTACAATCTACTTCTTAGAAGGCAAGAAAACATAAATTTTCAACTAAAACTCAAACTATCTAATTAGGCAAATGTTAACTACTTCTAAGAAAGAAATAAATCAAAAGGATATAAAGTGTTGGGGTGCCTCCCAACTAGTGCTTATTTATCATCATTAGCTTGACATTCTTCCTTTGTTAGCTGAGGTTGTAGCTCACTTTCTTCTCATCCAGTGAGTCCCCTAGGTAATGCTTGAGTCAATGGCCATTCACAGTGAAGGTCCTTTGTGTTTTGTCTTCCATAAGCTCTGGTGCACGAAATTGTGATCATCAATGGCGCCAACAACTTGGTACGCACAATTGTAATCTCAACTCTTTATCACAACTTCGCACAACTAACCAGCAAGTGCACTGGGTCGTCCAAGTAATAAACCTTACGTGAGTAAGGGTCGATCCCACGGAGATTGTCGGCTTGAAGCAAGCTATGGTCATGTTGTAAATCTTAGTCAGGCGGATTCAAATGGTTATGGAGTTTAAGATATTTAAAAGATAAATAAAATATAAAATAAGATAGAGATACTTATGTAATTCATTGGTGAGAATTTCAGATAAGCGTATGAAAATGATTTGTTCCTCCTAAACTTCTGCTTTCCTATTGCCTTCATCCAATCATTCATACTCCTTTCCATGGCAAGCTGTATGTTGGGTTTTACCATTGTCAATGGCTACCTCCCGTCCTCTTAGTGAAAATGGTCCAAATGCACTGTCACCGCACAGCTAATTATCTGTTGGTTTTCGATCATGTTGGAATAGGATCCATTCATCCTTTTGCGTCTGTCACTACGCCCAACACTCGCGAGTTTGAAGCTCGTCACAGTCATCCCTTCCCAGATCCTACTCAGAATACCACAGACAAGGTTTAGACTTTCCGGATCTCAGGAATGGCCGCCAATAATTCTAGCCTATACCACGAAGGTTCTAATCTTAGATTAGAAACCCAAGAGAATATACTCCAGCTGTCGTCCAATGACTACGTTGAACATCATGTAGATCGCTTTGTGGTTGTCAGGCACGTGACCTTGGCTAAGAGAGTAACGAAAATTAGGTGATTGTCACGGGTCACCCCTTCATTTTGACTTAACTGAATTACGTACGAGAGTATATCTTGGAGAAGAAGTAGGCGTGAATTAAAGAGAAAAACAAATAGTACTTTGCATTAATTCATGATGAACAGCAGAGCTCCACACCTTAATCTATGGGGTGTAGAAATTCCACCGTTGAAAATACATAAGAACAAAAGGGTCTAGGCATGGCTGTGAGGCCGGCCTCCGAAAAGCGTCTAAGATAGCATAAGGCTAATCAAAGATTCCAAGATGAAAATACAATAGCAAAAGGTCCTATTTATAGAGAACTAGTAGCCTAGGGTTTACATAAATAGGTAATTAATGCAAAAATCTTTTTTCGGGCCCACTTGGTGTGTGCTTGGGCTGAGCATTGAAGCTTTCACATGTAGAGACTTTTCTTGGAGTTAAACGCCAGCTTTTGTGCCAGTTTGGGCATTTAACTCCAGCTTTTATGCCAGTTCTGGCATTTTGACGCTAGAATTTTTATGCTGACTTGGAACGCCAGTTTGGGCCATAAAATCTCAAGCAAAGTATGGAGTATTATATAATGCTGGAAAGCCCAGGATGTCTACTTTCCAACGCAATTAAGAGCGCGCCAATTGGGCTTCTGTAGCTCCAGAAAATCCACTTTGAGTGCAGGGAGGTCAGAACCCAACAGCATCTGCAGTCCTTTTTCAGCCTTTGAATGAGATTTTTGCTCAAGTCCCTCAATTTCAGCCAGAAAATACCTGAAATCACAAAAAAACACACAAACTCATAGTAAAGTCCAGAAATGTGATTTTTATTTAAAAACTAATAAAAATATAATAAAAAGTAACTAAAATATACTAAAAACACACTAAAAACAATGCCAAAAAGCGTATAAATTATCCGCTCATCACAACACCAAACTTAAATTGTTGCTTGTCCCCAAGCAACTAAAAACAAAGTAGAATAAAAAGAAGAGAATATACAATGAATTCTAAAAACATCTATGAAGATCAGTCTTAATTAGATGAGCGGGGCTATTAGCTTTTTTGCTTCTGAACAGTTTTGGCATCTGACTTTATCTTTTGAAGTTTAGAATGATTGGCATCTATAGGAACTCAGAATTTAGATAGTGTGATTGATTCTTCTAGTTTAGTATGTTGATTCTTGAACACAGTTACTTTATGAGTTTGGCCGTGACCCTAAGCATTTTGTTTTCCAGTATTACCACTGGATACATAAATGCCACAGACACATGACTGGGTGAACCTTTTCAGATTGTGACTCAGCTTTGCTAGAGTCCCCAATTAGAGGTGTCCAGAGCTCTTAAGCACACTCTTTTTGCTTTGGACCACGACTTTAACTGCTTAGTCTCAAGGCTTTCACTTGACACCTTCACGCCACAAGCACATGGTTAGGGACAGCTTGGTTTAGCCGCTTAGGCCAGGATTTTATTCCTGTGGGCCCTCCTATCCACTGATGCTCAAAGCCTTGGATCCTTTTTTATTTTACCCTTGCCTTTTGGTTTAAAGGGTTATTGGCTTTGTCTGCTTGCTTTTTCTTTTTCTTTCTCTTTTTTTTCTTTCGCATATATTTTTTCTGCAAGCTTTTCACTGCTTTTTCTTGCTTCAAGAATCAATTTTATGATTTTTTAGATTATCAACTAACATTTCTCCTTTTTCATCATTCTTTCAAGAGCCAACAATTTTAACATTCGTAGACAACAAATTCAAAAAGATGCACTGTTCAAGCATTCATTCAAAAAAAAGTATTGCCACCACATCAAAATAATTAAAGTATTTTAAAATTCAAAATTCATGTACTTCTTTTTCTTTTTCAATTAAAAACATTTTTCATTTAAGAAAGGTGATGGATTCATAGGACATTCATAGCTTTAAGGCATAGACACTAAGACACTAATGATCATGTAATAAAGACACAAACATAGATAAACATAAAGCATAAAATTCGAAAAACAGAAAATAAAGAACAAGGAAATTAAAGAACGGGTCCACCTTAGTGATGGCGGCTTGTTCTTCCTCTTGAAGATCTTATGGAGTGCTTGAGCTCCTCAATGTCTCTTCCTTGCCTTTGTTGTTCCTCCCTCATGACTCTTTGGTCTTCTCTAATTTCATGGAGGAGGATAGAATGCTCTTGGTGCTCCACCCTTAGTTGTCCCATATTGGAACTTAATTCTCCTAAGGAGGTGTTGATTTGCTCCCAATACTTTTGTGGAGGAAAATGCATCCCTTGAGGCGTCTCAGGGATTTCATGATGAGGAATTTCCTCATGCTCTTGTCCATGAGTGGGCTCTCTTGTTTGCTCCATCCTTTTCTTAGTGATGGGCTTGTCCTCATCAATGAGGATGTCTTCCTTTATGTCAATTCCAGCTGAATTGCAGAGGTGACAAATGAGATAAGGGAAGGCTAACCTTGCCAAAGTAGAGGACTTGTCTGCCACTTTGTAGAGTTATTGGGATATAACCTCATGAACTTCTATTTCCTCTCCAATCATGATGCTATGGATTATGATAACCCGGTCTATAGTAACTTCAGACCGGTTGCTAGTAGGAATGATTGAGCGTTAGATGAACTCCAACCATCCCCTAGCCATGGGCTTGAGGTCATGCCTTCTTAGTTGAACCGGCTTCCCTCTTGAATCTCTCTTCCATTGAGCGCCCTCTTCACAAATGTCTATGAGGACTTGGTCCAACCTTTGATCAAAGTTGACCCTTCTAGTGTAGGGGCGTACATCTCCTTGCATCATGGGCAAGTTGAATGCCAACCTTATATTTTCCGGACTAAAATCTAAGTATTTTCCCCGGACCATTGTAAGCCAATTCCTTGGGTCCGGGTTCACACTTTGATCATGGTTCTTGGTGATCCATGCATTGGCATAGAACTCTTGAACCATTAAGATCCCGACTTGTTGAATGGGATTGGTGAGAATTTCCCAACCTCTTCTTCGAATCTCATGTCGGATCTCTGGATATTCACCCTTTTTAAGCGTGAAGGGGACCTCGGAGATCACTTTCTTCTTGGCCACAACTTCATAGAAGTGGTCTTAATGCACCCTTGAGATGAATTTCTCCATCTCCCATGACTCAAAGGCGAAAACTTGTGCCTTCCCTTTCCTCTTTCTAGAGATTTCTCTGGCCTTTGGTGCCATAAATGGTTATGGAAATGGAGGAGAAGAAAGAAAAGAGTAGAAAAAGAGGAGATGGAGGGGGTTTAGTGGTTCGACCAAGATGGCAAGTAGTGTGTATGATGTGTGAAAATGAATGAGTGAAGATGGGTTTATATAGGAGTAGAGAGAGGGGTAGGGTTCGGCCATATATAGGTGGGTTTGGGAGGGAAAGTGGTTTGAATTTGAATGGTGAGGTAGGTGAGGGAAAGTGGATGGATGTGGATTGGTGAAGAAATTATGGGGAAGAGGATAGGATTTGATAGGTGAGGGGTTTTTGGGGAAGAGGTATTGAGGTGATTGGTGAAGGGTATTTAGGGAAGGGTGTAATGGGAAGGTGTGAAGAAGAGAGAGAGAGATGAGGTAGGTGGGGATCCTGTGGGGTCCACAGATCCTAAGGTGTCAAGGATTTATCATCGCTGTACCATATTGGCGTGTAAACGCCCCTTCCTGTGCCAATCCTGGCGTTAAACACCAGGTTGCTGCCCATTTCTGGCATTTAACGCCAGCTTTTCTCCCCTGTCTGGCGTTTAACGCCAGCTCTGTGCCCATTTCTGGCGTTAAACGCCAGTTCTGTGCCCCTTTCTGGCGTTAAACGCCAGTGAGCTTCTCCTCCAGGGTGTGCTATTTTTGATACTATTTTTCATTCTGTTTTTGCTTTTTCAATTGTTTTTGTGACTTCACATGATCATAAACCTACAGAAAACATAAAATAACAATGCAAAATAAATAGATATAATTAAATAATATTGGTTTGCCTCCCAACAAGCGTTTCTTTAATGTCAATAGCTTGACAGTGAGCTCTCATGGAGCCTCACAGATAATCAGAGCAGGGTTGGAGCCTCTCAACACCAAACTTAGAGTTTGGTTGTGGCCTCTCAACATCAAACTTAGAGTTTGGTTTTGGGGGTTTTGTTTGACTGTGTTTTGAGAGAAGCTTTTCATGCTTCCTCCCCATGGTTACAGAAGGAGAACCTTGAGTCTTAAACACAAGGGAGTCCTTAGTCACTTGAAGGATTAATTCTCCTCTGTCAACATCAATCACAGCTTTTGTTCTGGCTAGGAAGGGTCTGCCAAGGATAATGGATTCATCCATACACTTTCCAGTGTCTAGGATTATGAAATCAGCAAGGATGTAGTGGCCTTCAACCTGTGGGGTCCACAGATCCTGAGGTGTTCAAGGATTTACATCCTTGCACCAAATTGGGCATGCAAAATGCCCTTGCACACAACTCTGGGCATTCAGCGCCAGATTGGTGCTTGTTCTGGGCGTTCAGCGCCAGCCCTTCTCCAGGGTGCAATTCTGGCGTTCAAACGCCCAGATGCTGCCCATTTTGGGCGTTCAGCGCCAGAGCCATGCTCTGTTCTGGCGTTGAACGCCAGCCAGATGCTTCTTACTGGCGTTTAAACGCCAGTGAGATCCTCCTCCATGGTGTGATTTTTCTTCTGCTATTTTTTATTCCGTTTTCAATTTTTATATTTATTTTGTGACTCCACATGATCATGAACCTAATAAAACATGAAAGAACAAGAAAATGTAAAGGCCTTCAACCTTTACTAACACGTCCTCTACTTGTCCATAAGCCTGTTTTCTTGAATTGTCTGCCATCTCTAATGAGATTTTAGTAGCTTGCATCCCAAAGATTCCCAGTTTCTCTATTACAGAGAGGGGCATCAGGTTTATCCCTGAACCAAGGTCACACAGAGCCTTTTCAAAGATCATGGTGCCTATGGTACAAGGTATTAGGAACTTTCCAGGATCCTGTTTCTTCTAAGGCAATCTCAGTTGATCCAGATCACTTAGTTCATTGGTGAACAAGAGAGGTTCATCTTCCCAAGTCTCAATACCAAATAATTTGGCATTCAGCTTCATGATTGCACCAAGGTACTTGATAACTTACTCCTCAGTAACATCCTCATTCTCTTCAGAAGAGGAATACTCATCAGAGCTCATGAATGGCATAAGGAGGTTTAATGGAATCTCTATGGTCTCTAGATGAGCCTCAGATTCCTTTGGTTCCTCAAAGGAAAACTCCTTATTGATCATTGGACGTCCCAGGAGGTCTTCCTCACTGGGATTCACGTCCTCCCCTTCCTCTTTGGATTCGGTCATGATGGTTATATCAATGGCCTTGCACTCTCCTTTTGGATTTTCTTCTGTATTGCTTGGGAGAGTACTAGGAGGGATTTCAGTGACTCTTTTACTCAGCTGGCCCACTTGTGCTTCCAAATTTCTAATGGAGGATCTTGTTTCATTCATGAAACTCACAGTGGCCTTAGATAGATCAGAGACTAAGTTTGCTAAATTAGAGGTATTTTGTTCAGAGTTCTCTGTCTGTTGTTGAGTGGATGATGGAAAAGGCTTGCTATTGCTAAACCTATTTCTTCCACCATTATTAAAGCCTTGTTGAGGCTTTTGTTGATCCTTCCATGAGAAATTTGGATGATTTCTCCATGATGAGTTATAGGTGTTTCCATAAGGTTCACCTAAGTAATTTACCTCTACTATTGCAGGGTTCTCAGGATCATAGGCCTCTTCTTCAGAAGGCGCCTCTTGAGTACTGTTGGATGCAGCTTGCATTCCATTCAGACTCTGAGAAATCATATTGACTTGCTGAGTCAATATTTTATTCTGAGCTAATATAGCATTCAGAGTATCAATTTCAAGAACTCCCTTCTTCATAAGCGTCCCATTACTCACAGGATTCCTCTCAGAAGTGTACATGAACTGGTTATTGGCAACCATGTCAATGAGTTCTTGAGCTTCTGCAGGAATTTTCTTTAGGTGAATGGATCCACCTGCAGAAGTATCCAATGACATCTTTGATAGCTCAGATAAACCATCATAGAATATATCCAGGATGGTCCATTCTGAAAGCATGTCCGAAGGACACTTTTTGGTCAGTTCTTTGTATCTCTCCCAAGCTTCATAGAGGGATTCACCTTCTTTCTGTCTGAAGGTCTGAACATCCACTCTAAGCTTACTCAGCTTTTGAGGAGAAAAGAACTTGGCTAAGAAAGCCTTGACCAGCTTATCCCAAGAGTTCAGGCTATCCTTAGGTTGAGAGTCCAACCATATTCTAGCTCTGTCTCTTACAACAAAAGGGAAAAGCATGAGCCTGTAGACTTCAGGATCTACTCCGGATCCTTTTTACCACAGGTATAGAGGTTCCCCTGTGTGAGTAGAAGAAGAAAAGAATGTAATGTAATGAAAGAAACACAAGGGTAAGGAGAGCAGAGATGTGGGATGAAGAGAGGTGTTAGTAGATGAATAAATAAATAGAAGGAGATGAGAGAGAAGGAGAATTTTCGAAAATTATTTTTGAAAAAGAGTTAGTGATTTTCGAAAATAGTTTTTGAAAAAGGTTAGTAATTTTTCGAAAATTAAAATCAAAAATTAAAATAATTAGTTAATTAAAAAGAAATTTTGAAAAAGAGGGAAGATATTTTCGAAAATTAGAGAGAGAGAGAGAGAGTTAGTTAGGTAGTTTTGAAAAAGATAAGAAACAAACAAAAAGTTAGTTAGTTAGTTGAAACAAATTTTGAAAATCAATTTTTGAAAAGATAAGAAGATAAGAAGTTAGAAAAGATATTTTAAAATCAAATTTTAGAAAAAAGATAAGATAAGAAGATATTTTTTAAAAGATATGATTGAAATTAGTTTTGAAAAAGATTTGATTTTGAAAATAACAATTAATGACTTGATTCACAAGAAATCACAAAATATGATTCTAGAACTTAAAGTTCGAATCTTTCTTAACAAGTAAGTAACAAACTTGAAATTTTTGAATCAAAACATTAATTGTTGATGTTATTTTCGAAAATTATGAGATAAAATTAAGAAAAAGATTTTTGGAAAAGATTTTTATAATTTTCGAAAATAACTAAGAAAAATGATAAAGAATTGATTTTTGAAAAAGATTTTGAAAAAGATAAAATTTTTAAATTGAAAATTTGATTTGACTCATAAAAATAACTAGATTTTAAAAAGTTTTGAAAAAGTCAACTCAAATTTTTGAAATTTATGAGTGAAAAAGGGAAAGATATTTTTTTTATTTTTGAATTTTTAATGATGAGAGGGAAAAACATGAAAAGACTCAATGCATGAAAATTTTGGATCAAAACAATGAATGCATGCAAGAATGCTATGAATGTCAAGATGAACACCAAGAACACTTTGAATGTCAAGATGAACATCAAGAACTTATTTTTGAAAAATTTTTAATGCAAAGAAAACATGCAAGACACCAAACTTAAAAATTTTTCATGTATAGACACTATGAATGCAAGAATGCATATGAAAAACAAGAAAAGACACAAAACATGAAAACATCAAGATCAAACAAGAGGACTTACCAAGAACAACTTGAAGATCATGAAGAACACTATGAATGCATGAATTTTTTGAAAAATGCAAGATGAATATGCAATTGACACCAAACTTTCAACTTGACTCAAGACTCAAACAAGAAACATGAAATATTTTTTATTTTTATGATATTTTTATTTTTTATTTTTTTGGATTTTTGTATATTTTTTCGAAAAAAAACATATAGGAAAAAGAAAATAAGGATTTCAAAATTTTTTTTATATGAATTCCAGGAATCTCGTATTCTTAGTTTAAAGCTCCAATCCGAGGGTTAGGCATGGCTTAATAGCCAGCCAAGCTTTAGTATGTAACTCAGACATGCCACGGCTGACATTCCAATTAACTTGCCTCTATGCTGATGGTTGGAAGCCCCTATCCAAAAGAATTAGACATGGCTTTACAACCAGCCAGGCTTCAACATGCTTCATGAAACTCTAGAATTCATTCTTAAAAATTCTGAAGAAAAATATATTTTTGAAAACATTTATTTTAAAAAAAAAATTTCAAAAACAAAGGAGAAATTTTTGAAAGATTTTTGAAAAAAATTTTTTTTTTGAAAATAAAACAAAAAGAAAATTACCTAATCTGAGCAACAAGATGAACCGTCAGTTGTCCAAACTCGAACAATCCCCGGCAACGGCGCCAAAAACTTGGTGCACGAAATTGTGATCCCCGGCAACGGCGCCAAAAACTTGGTGCACGAAATTGTGATCCCCGGCAACGGCGCCAAAAACTTGGTGCACGAAATTGTGATCTCAGGCAACGTAATCTGTGGAGTGCAGAAACTCTACCGTATGAAAATACATAAGTGATAATGGTCCAGGCATGGCCGAATGGCCAGCCCCCATGAAAGTCTATGATAGCATAAAACTGATCGAAGATGATCCGAAGATGTCTAATACAATAGTAAAAAGTCCTATTTATAATAAACTAGCTACTAGGGTTTACAAAAGTAAGTAATTGATGCATAAATCCACTTCCGGGGCCCACTTGGTGTGTGCTTGGGCTGAGCTTGAATGTTACACGTGCAGAGGTCATTCTTGGAGTTGAACGCCAGTTTGTAACGTATTTCTGGCGTTCAACTCTGGCTTGTGACGTGTTTCTGGCGTTTAACTCCAGACAGCAGCGTAGAACTGGCGTTCAACGCCCTTTTACATCATCTAAACTCGGCCAAAGTATGGACTATTATATATTGCTGGAAAGCCCTGGATGTCTACTTTCCAAAGCAATTAGAAGCGCGCCATGTTGAGTTCTGTAGCTCCAGAAAATCCACTTTGAGTGCAGGGAGGTCAGAATCCAACAGCATCAACAGTCCTTCTTCAACCTCTGAATCTGATTTTTGCTCAAGTCACTCAATTTCAGCCAAAAAATACCTGAAATCATAGAAAAACACACAAACTCATAGTAAAGTCCAGAAATGTGAATTTAACATAAAAACTAATGAAAACATCCCTAAAAGTAACTAGATTCTACTAAAAACATACTAAAAACAATGCCAAAAAGCGTATAAATTATCCGCTCATCAACAATCTTTGGAGAAAAGCATCAGTTATAGCAGCCCGTCCACTTGCACATCTTAGCATGCACCGAAGACGATGCAATCTTTAAGTGTGGGGAGGTCGATACCGACTTCCATGGGTTAGTTACTTTCTTTTCAGCATCAATGTTTAGTTTTCTTTGTTACTGAGTTGTTGCATTTGCATATTTGATTGCATATTTGATTGCATGTTTGTTTGATTTTGTGCATGTTCTTCTACCACTACTTGGTTGGAGTGATAAGTTCTTTTTCAAGACCTTTTTTCACAGCATTTCACTCATTTAAATTAAAACTTTTTTGTTAAACTTATTTGAAAATTGTAATTTGGAACATGGTTTATAGCTAAGAACACACAACCTGTGAGATTTTGAGCTTAATTATATGGTTACATTATTTAACCATGAATTTTTATTCTTGTGTGTTTTCTTCTCTATGATTACAATCTATGGTTTGTTCCATTCTATATGTCCATTGTTTAGTGTATTTGCATGCATACATATGATTGAGGCCATTAATTGTTATTAGCTCACTTATCCCAAATAGCCCACCATTTCATTTACCTTTGTTTGCCACTTTGAGCCTTTTTAATCCCCATTTGTTCTTTATATTACGACATCACTAGCCGTAAGCAGAAAAAATAATTAATTACCCGATTTGAATCTTTGGTTAGCTTAAGATAGTGTGTGTCAACTAAGTGTGGGAAAATGTGAGAACTTGGGTTGATGAGAATGTGTTGTGTTTTTACAGACAAATATTAGAAATTTGGGTGCTTACTCATATGAAATCAGAAAAACCATATGCATTGATACATTATGTTTTCATTTATAAAAAAAAAAGAGAAAAGAAAAGAAATAAATGAATAGGGGATAAAATCACCCTAATGATAAGTTCAATAAAAAAATCAATGCACATGTGATGGAATTAAAAATTGATACATGAGTATGTGAAATGTACAAAAGTGGGATTTTGGGTAGCTAGGCATGATTTTAGAATTATATAGAGTATATGTGTGTGTTAGGTGAGAATTTAGGTTAGTCAAAGATTCATATTATAGCTCATTGGGCATACATATATCCTCACCCTTACCTTAGCCCCATTACAACCTTGAAAAGACCTCATGATATTTGTATTTGTACACTAAATATTTGTTGATTGGTTAGATGAAGAACAAAGTTTTAGAAAGCATGACTAGAGAAGAGTAGAGTGATTGACCCTAGACACTTGAGAGATTAGAGTGCATATACACTTCCAGTGAGGGTTCAACGCTTGATTTCATGTTCCCTGCTTTCATGAGCTATCTTCTTACAAGTTTACTTGTCTTTTATTATATGATTTGAATTAGTGGAATCTGATCTATGTTTGTCTTGAAGAACTTGTTTACTTTTAACCAAGTAGATAGAAACATCTTAACATATAGTTGCGTTCACATACATAGGTTGCATTACATGAGTCTTACTTTCCCCCATTCATTCCTATTGGTTCTCTTGAGCTTAGCATGAGGACATGCTAATGTGTAAGTGTGGGGAGATTGATAAACTCCATTTTTATGGTTTATCTTGTGCTTAATTTAGTAGATTTTTATCCATTATTCTCACACTTATGCATATAAATTACGTGTTTTACATTTTCCTTCCTAATTCTGTGATATAGTTGAAAACATGTTTCCTGGGCCCTTAAACTGTCAATTTTAATTACCCTTTATTACCATTTGATGCTGTGATATGTGTGTTAAGTGTTTTCAGGATTTATAGGGCATGAATGGCTTAGAGGATGGAAAGGAAACATGCAAAAGTGGAAGGAACGCAAGAAAATGAAGTTTTGAGAAGCTGGCAGCGACGCTTACGCGTGACCAGCATTTTTGCCAAGCGACGCGTACACGTGACTAACACGTACACGTGACATGCGCCACGTGCAAAAATTGCAGAAAACGCTGGGAGCGATTTCTGGGCTCCTTTTTGGCCTAGTTCCAAGCCCGAGAACACAGAATAGAGGCTACAGAGTGGGGAATCATTCATTCATTCATACAACTTTCATTCACATAATTTTTAGGTTTTTAGATATAGTTTTCTAGAGAGAGAGGCTTTCTCCTCTCTCTAGGTTTTAGGGTTCTTAGCTTTAATTCTTCTCAAATTCAGATTTCTATTTTACTTTAATTTAGTTTTCTTCTACTCTTATCAGTTCTAATACTTTAGTTCATCTATTTCTCTTGTTGATTACTTTATGTTGCCAATTTAGTTTATGAATTTTCATGTTAGATTTGATTTTCCTTTTAATGCAATTTGAGGTATTTCATATTTATGTTTATTGCTTCTTCTATTATTTGTTATCATTGATACTTGCAATTGGTTGTTTAGATTTAATATTCCTTGCTAGTTTTCTTTGTTTTTATGTTGTGCCTTCCAAGTGTTTGATTAAATGCTTGAAAGGATGTTAGAGTAGATTTTTTTTTCTCTTGGCTTTGGTTGAGTAATTGGAGACTCTTGAGTTATCAAACTCCTTTGTTGATTGATAATTGAAAGTTACTAGTTGATTTGGATCCCTCTAAAGCTAGTCTTTCCTTAGGAGTTGACTAGGACTTGAGGAATCAAATTGATTCATCCACTTGACTTTCCTTCAGAATTAAAGGTTAACTAAGTGGGAGCAATGGACAATTGATGTCACAATTGATAAGGATAGCTAGGATAGGACTTCTAATTCTCATACCTTGCCAAGAGCTTTCTTAATTATTAGTTTATTTTCTTATTACTTACATTTCTTGTTCAACCTTTCAAAAATCCAAAAAGATACTTTTCCAAAACCAATAGTAACATACTTCCCTGCAATTCCTTGAGAGACGACCCAAGGTTTAAATACTTCAGTTTAATTTATTGGGTTTGCTTTAGTGACAAACAAATTTTTGTACGAAAGGATTCTTTGTTGGTTTAGAAACTATACTAGCAACGAGGATTTATTGTGATTTCTTTACTAGCAAAAATTCGTTCATCAGATTGACTCAACATAATTACCATAGTTGTGGTTATGACGATGATAGGATTCCTTAATTTTCATTCTCAAGTCAAGGCTCTTTTATGCAATTATAGCATTTTCACAAAATTTTGATCTTGCTTTCTTATTTACTTTTATTTCTTAGTCCTTTTTAATCAAAGACGACCTGGGACTTCAAACTCCCGGTTATTTTGTGTTGATTGTGATATCTTGTATTTAAAATTTGATTGGAAATTAATTGTTGATTTAGACTATGCTTGCAACGAAATTCTATTTTGTAAAATTCTAGATCAACACTAATTATCACATCAAAAACGCATCATGATGCACATGCATCACAATACTAAACTTGAACTTTTCTTGTCCTCAAGCAAATAAAGAATCATGCAATCAACTTTAAAGATTCAATATTAACAATCAAGTGTGTGAAGATTAGCAATTCTTGATGTTCTTGGCTGGCCATTTCACTTAAGCATGCATCACTCACAAAAGAATGCTAAATGTTTAAGATTTCTATCTTGATCACATTATGAAATCCTTTCTAATGTTCCTTCCTTGAAGCAAGCGTTTTGTCTTTTTCTTTCCTTTCTTAGCTTAGCTTCTTGGGCGCGTTGCACCATTTGTTTTTATCTTCGACTCTAAATGCTTTATTTTCAAGTATTACCACTTGATACATAAGCACCACAAGCATGTAATTAGAGGAATCTTTGAGCCTTTTCTAGTCATTGAAACAACGCACCGGCACCAAAATTCTATTACATGGCAAAGCAACTTTACCACTCAAGGGTCAACCAGAAGGTATGGTGCCCCTGAGTAGCTCAGACTTTAAAATATTCCTCCTTAAATTTGTGAAAGGAATCCCCGAATAACCCGAAGATCTGCCGATTCGGTTGGACCCAGAAGACACGTAGCCTTTCTTGTTCTTCCCCTCCTTAGTCAGAAGAGTGCATAGAAAGAAAAATAGGAAGACCTCCACACGAGTCGGGAGATCCAGATACTCACAAAATAGTTTAAAAGTTTGAATGGCCGAACTATTCGAATGTAGTTCAGACGGTGCCATCGAACATCGATTCAGCTGAGCCTGAACAAACGCAGAGAAGGGAAGCCACACCCCCAACCACGTAAACATAGACTCATAAACCTATATCCAGTTAGTGACTCAGGAGGAGTTAGGGTTTATGTAGCAAACCCTCTCGTGAACCCCGGGAAGTGAAAGTTTGTACTGTCGCTCCACCTCACCACCTCCACAAACCGCACCCTCATTGTGCAACTTCTGGAGGTCTTCCTCCGTAACCCGAAAAGGCGTCCCCCACACGTCAGAAGTCACCCAATAATAAGCATTGGTAACTCCACCAACCAGGACAATGGGAAACCTAGCGCCCTTAGTTCTCTGCCGAACCATACCTAAAACGAAAGGGGGCACTACCGTTAGCCCAATCCCCGGAATAAGAAAACCATACAAATTTCATACTAATGCACCTAAGGACATCTAAGAAACAGGGGCACCTTCTCCCCATTTTCCTACCACTATCGCAATCATAAAACTATGTTAAAACAGTGTCACCCCCCTGATTTCCTACCACCCCTACTTAGGAAACAAAGGGCAAATATAGAAGCAAATAAAATAATACAGAAATAACAAAAGGAGCACCAACCTGATTTTCAGAAAAAAAAAACAAACGGGAGAAGTGGAGATACGGCACACAAAGGAACACAGCACCAACAGACATACCAAAGCACAAAAAACCTAGCTGAAAGCAACTCCAAAAAGTAAATATAAAAAATAGTCGAGTAAGGAAAATGGAAGAAGAAAAAGCAGTTACAGGCAAAGGAAATATAAAGATAAGCAAAAATGAGCAGTTACAGTAAAAAAAACCAAGGAGAAATAATAACAAAAACCCCAAATATTTTAAAAATAATGTTTTAGAGGAACGAAAGGTAAAAAAGGAAAATACGAATCTCTCTCTCCTCCCATTTAAGCATCATTATGACACCTTGAAAACTGCAATGGACAGATCCCATTAAAGGGAATAGCAATAGACAAGTAATAGGACGGCCTACCAAGATCCATGGGTTCCCGACCTTGGCCAGGGATCTTGGACGGCACTCTATGCCAGGCTCGGGGCCAAATGGCAAAACGAGTTCCTCCAAGCGACAAGACTGAGCAAGCATACTCTCTTACTCCGAGGACAACTATTCTGGTCTCGATCCTCGGGTCCCCTGTTGGAGTAGCTATGACCTGATTACCTGGGTCTAGGCCACCACCGAGGCCCAGACTGATCCTGTAGCCACAATCCTTCACCAACATGCAAATTCAAACACTTTCCTTATCTTAGCCAAAAAGATAAGATCAGATAACAAGCTCAAACTATATAAAGGGAGTCAAAGGCTCTCTCAGGTACATTACACATTCCTAACCCTCACTCATACCTCTCAGATTCATTCCCACTTGAGCGTCTGAGTGTCTTCGCATGTGATGAAACGTCCTTGAGATATTTTTAAAGTTCCTTGTCATTTACTTTCTTAGGTTTTCATCAAATTTATTATATTTTCTAAAAGAATTTAATAAATAATCAAATATTTTTTGGAGTTGAAATAGTGTTTATATGTGATGAGAAAAACTTTTGCGTGGTCTAGAAATTTGCAGATAAATCCTCGTTGCAAGTATAGTTTCTAAACCAACAAAAGTCCTTTCATACAAACGTTTTGGTTGTCACAAGTAACAAACCCCTTTAAAATTGATAACCGAGTATTTAAACCTTGGGTCGTCTTCTCAAGGAATTACAGGGAGGTATGTTCTTATTATTGGTTATGAGTTTGTAAATTAGGGGTTTTGGAAAGAAGGAGCAAGTAATGTAAGATAACAAGTCGTTAAAATAATAAATAACAAAGCTCTTGGCAAGGTATAAGAACTCGAAGTCTTATCCTAGTTATCCTTATCAATTGTGATGAGAATTGGATTTTTCTCCCACTTTGTTAACCTCTAACTATGAAGGTAAGTTAAGTGGATGAATTAATTTTTATTCCTCAGATCCTAGTCTTTCCTTGAGAAAAGTTAGAGTTATTGGAACTTGAATTAATTCTTGAAGAATTCCAATTTTCAATCAACAATGAGTTTGATAACTCAAGAGTCACCAATAATTTAACCAAAGCCAAAAGGAAAAATATCTAAATTAAATTAAAAGTATTTATAAATAAAGCAAAGCAAAATTAAATCTGAAAATACCTCGAATAATATTAATTAAGAAAATCATAACATGAATGTAGCATAAGCCAAATAGGCAACATAACTAATATAAGCATTAAAGTATCTGAAAGTAAGAGATAAATATAAAGTAAAAGAACATTGAACCTGGGATTGAGAGGCACTCCTAAAACTAAGAGAAATCCTAAATCCTAATCCTAAGAGAGAGGAGAGAACCCCTCTCTCTAAAAACTACATCTAAATCCTATGAAAAGTGAATTATGATAGCTTCCTCATGAATGGATGCATTCTCCCACTTTATAGCATCTAATCTGTGTTTTCTGGGCCGCAAACTAGGTCAGAAATAGCCCAGAATTCGCTGGTTGCGAATTCAAACATGCTGATTTTTCGTCACTGCGACACGGCCGCATGGAACACGCGATCGCGTCACCTAGCTTTAGGGAAACTATGGTATGTTATATATCAAATTAAAGCCCCCGACGTTAGCTTTCCAACACAACTGAAACCGCGTCGTTTGGACCTCTGTAGCTAAAGTTATAGCCGTTTGAGTGCGAAGAGGTCAGGCTGGACAGCTTAGCAATTTCTCCAACTTCTTGTATTCCTTCCACTTTTGCATGCTTCCTTTCCATCCCCTGAGCCATTCCTGCCCTGTAATCTCTGAAATCACTTAACACACATATCAAGGCATCTAATGGTGATAAGGGGAAATTAATTTTTGGTAATTAAAAGGCTCGGGAAGCAAGTTTCCAATTATAGAATAAAATTAGGAAGGAAATATAAAACCATGCAAATATTATGAATAAGTGGGTAAAGAGTTGATAAAATCTACTCAATTGAGCACAAGATAAACCATAAAATAGTGGTTTATCAATATGTTTTTCGGAGTTTTTGACTCAAAAACAAGTAAGAATTAAAGTTTTGAACACAAGTACAAAAAAGCATGGCATAAGAAAGAGGAAGCGTGCCCTAAGGAAATGAAACCTTCCTAGACCCAGCAGCCTTCCCTCACGCCCGGCGGCCTTCCCACTCCCAGCAGACGTTCGTAAATGCCTCCAGCACGCCCGGTGGCTCCCACTCCACGCCCAGCGGATTGATGTCCCTGGAGGGTGAATTTTGGGCGTTTTGCACAATATTCCCTAATACAAGCCTAAATTAAACATAATTACAACTCTCAAGATGCAACAATTAAGGCCCAAACTTAATTATCCACATCATTTGAAGCCTTAATCACATCCGAAACATTGAAGACTCTAGAAGACTAGTTATTAATTCTTTCTAGAAACATAAGATATTTGATTGTTAGCATTTAATTTGAATTATTGTTTTTAAATTTGAAATTGAACTCAATAAGTAGTTATCTTATCTTTCTCTCCGGGAGATAAGATTAGGATAGTTTGAATTTGAATTCTAGAATTTAGGATATAAATAAGTGAACCTTGTTCACAGAGAGGACATCCCATTTCTCAGTATATCTTCTTCTTGTTTTTCTTTCACTTTTCAGGGGAATCGTCTATCAAAGGGTTAGGAACTCTGTTTATATTTTCTATGGGTTATTAATCTACGTTTATTTTATTTTGAAGTCTTGCATTGATCTATTTCATGATTGAGATATTCGTTCTTCATTCGGATTAGTGGTATCGGAAGGTATGCTAAACTCTTTTGAATTCTTTTATTATAATTGAAAATTTTGATATTTGAATTAAAGCTGAAAAACTCTTTCACATGACTCTTTGAATTCGGCTAGGAATAGTGATTCAATTAGTGTGCGACACATGCATGATTTTCAATCACTCTAATTTTGAATAAGTGACATATGATTCGGATTAAAACAACTTTTGAAAATTGTGTTTTTCTTCTAAAGGTTTAACTGGATAGGACTAGCTTGAATATGAGACATGTAACTCAACCTAAGGACTACTTTTAAATCTTATTAGAAAATTAAATAAGTTTTTGTGTTTAATCTCTTTATTAATTAATTGACAACTAATTAATGTTTGAGAAACTGAGGAACCAAGGAATCGGTAATTAGTTACTAAAGATTTGTCGTGAAGGATTTTTGCAAACTTTAAGATAAGTAAATAAGGTTTGATTTCTCTGAAAGCATAAACATCTCTGAAAGCCCTTGACTCTCACCATCATTGTCTTCTCTCAAATCAACATTCAAGCTCTTTGTCCGTAAGCATTCAAGCATTCAAGTTCTAAAGCTCTCAATCTTGCCCTCTTCAATCCAGGTTCTTTTAATCTAATTAGCAATTTAATCTGATATTTACTTACTCAATCCTTTAATCCTTGTGAGAAAGATATCCACTCACTGTGGTATTACTTGAGCGATTCAGTGTAGTTGCCAGTATCTGTGAACTTTAATTTTCGCTCATCGGCAAGTACCACCCCCCGCCACTCTCTGATTTCATCACCACCAAAAACCGACGAGTCCTTGATCCTATTCTCAACCCGTACTAGCAAAGTCATGTACAGTATCTTTCACCAAAAACAAATAAAATTAGATCTTTTTGGCGATGTATGATGGCGACTAATTTTTGCACATCTACAATTGTAATTAATTATTCTTTTATTCCTATGAGGAGATAATATTCCATAAATTAAAGGGACTAATAAAAAAAATACTCCATCTGTAAGTTACCTGACGCCACCTACGTAAAATGAAATAATTTTTTTAAACTATTAATTTTTCCTATTGTTTTAAAAATTGTTTTCATTAAATATTTTTTATTCCTACATTTTGCCTTTAATACATTGTGGTTGCAGGTTTGGAATCCGATCCATGTTGGTCTTGGATTGGTTTTTAAGTTTTTAGTTTTCAGTCTTTCTAATTTTTGTAATTGTAGTTTTTAGTTTTCATCTTGCCTTAAATATTTTTTATTTCTATTTTTTGTTGTTGGAAGCAAACACATTGAATAATTGGCTAGTAAGGCCATCTGTCCAAAACGTGACAATTATGAAAATATTACTTTTATTATAGGTCATTAAATAATTTAAGACTAATTAAACAGTCTTTTTTAAAATCTTAAAAAACCGGACAGCAAGACACTTACCTGTATCAGAAGTATGAGATGCATCATTCGCCTCATCCTACCAGGTGTAGGCTATAACTCACCCAAAATAATACGCGTCAAAATAAAAATACATACTTTGACAAATTAAGGCGAAAGAAACTGAAATGCACAAAAATAAGTCTGTCATGCCTTTTGCCTTCGAGTCTATTTGTAATTTTGTACTCATATCCTGATGCTATGTTAATAAAACTAGAAGTCAAGATTTTTTCCTGAAATTATTTAATAAACCATACGTTACATTAGGTGCACCACTTGTGCACCTCTCCTATTGTTTTCTTTGTCTTGGTCTTTTTAGGATCTAATCTAGCTCCGGTTACCTTTGGTTTTGGTTAAACATTACTTGAAACTTTTGGTGAATCAAAAGAACAGCATATGAAGTTATAGGTTTCTGGTAAAAGCTTTGTACTTTTAGTAATTCCTTTAACATAAATACTATGTTGTTATCATAATGTAGAAAGGAAAAGAAAACTAAGAAAACTCTCATATCTTATGTAAGATATGCTTTAAACTCGCTGCTTTTAATCCTATTTTGTGTCATAAGTTGTAGTGTTCCTATAGGACATTAGACCAATGTGTAAATTCATTACGCTGATCTAAACTTGTAAAATCATATGAATTGAATATATCAACTCCATGCAAGTTGAATTCACAACTTATTCAATGCTAAATGACTAATAAGCTAACAAGGCCTTCCACACTCCATAGATAAAAAATTATAAAGGTAGTTTGCTTGATAGAGCTCTTGCGGTTCCAACAACAACAAAGTCAATAATTGTTTGTCTACCTAACGGATATCTTGAGCAGACCCTGGCCTACATCAATATCATAATTCCTTGAACAAAAAGCTCACTCTCCTTTCACTTGCCTTCATAACCCAATATAAGCTCAGATTCCATGTAATAATGTAAAAATTGTAAATATTAACGCGAGCAAAATTTATACAAATAAACCCTATTCTACCAAGTCTGGTCAGTTACTTTCGTAGATCCTTATGTTATAACTTATAAGGTCCAACCATGAACATAAATGTTGTGGGCGTTCAAACAAATATTTTAGGTGTCCATGGCTTGTAAGGGAATCAAAATTCAGTTGACAGAAACAGGACCAAAGAAAAAAAATAAGATTATTTGAATAAGGCAGTTACTGAATAATGTATCCAATTATCCATGTGAACTCAGAAGTAAGAAAAAGCACTTTTATTGGCCTCCATGTGGATTGCAATGAAGGATAATGTTATATAGAACAACAAATCAAGTTCCAGATTAAGCTACAAAAGATTAGTAAAAATAACAAACCACTAGCAAAATTTGTCGTATCCTAGAACAACAACATGAAATTTTCAAAATTTCAGACAATTTGTCAAAAATAATAAACAATGGAATCAACTTCTTCCCAAGAGAGCAACAACATACATCATGTTACCTTCATTCTATAATAACCTTTGCACCAAGAGCTTTCATTTTCTCTATTATTTGTTCTCCTTCTTCCTTTGAAACACCTTTCTTTATAATAGAGGGTGTTTTCTCCACTAAATCCTTTGCCTCCTTCAAACCTAAATCAGTAAAGCCCCGAACCTCCTTGATGACTTTAATCTTGGAGGCTGCTTCATAGGACTCTAATTTCAATTCGAATACAGTCTTTTCTGGCTTTTTCTCCTCCTCAGCTTCTGCTGGTGCAGCTTTCGTCGCTGTGAGTCCAGCTATATTTGCAGCTCCTGGCTTCAAGAATCCAACAGTAGGCAGCTCCTTCGTCCCCATTTTCTTCATCATAATGTGACCCAGTTCAGCTGCTTCAGCTACCGTAAGAGATGCCATTTCATCAACAAGCCTGAAAACTCTCTCAGATGGAGGGCCACGACGCACCATAGGATCAAATGTTGTGGGATCAAAATCAGCAGGGAGATTTCGTTGGTCAATCTCCACCTCCTCAACTTCCTCTTCCTCCTGTTTCCTTGCAGCTTGACCAAAATTTCTTAATGACACATTTGAGTTACTTGCATTAAGCCCTGCTACATATAAACGATGTTGCCTACATAAAACTTTAGGTAAATAATGCCTTATTCTTAAAAGCGGCTTCATTCTTATCTTTCGCTATCGCTATCACTATTGCCTGGTATGAAACACAGTGATATCCTCTATTCCATTTAGTAAATATCCTGAAAGCAGAACCAAACAGAACCTTTATTTAAAGATTTTCTATAATCACTCATCAAACTGAAAGATATTCTACTTTCATATAGTCTATGATGATTCAAAGCTTTATAATGTTTATCTTTTAAAAAAAAAATTAAAGGAAAAATAAGAGTCAAACTATCAACTAACATGATTAGAAAACTATAAATTCAATTCTGGAATGAAGCAGAATAAAATAGTTGGTTATGCAAAACACAGCACATTGTCTAGAGAACTCGACTAAATTTTAAACAATGATTGTGATTTCGGTTTATACTCTGGAAACCAAGGTTTGAGAACAAAACTTACTGAATTTTAACTATACTTGATTTTGTCTAATGGTTTGAAACCAAAGTTATCTAACTCTAGATTTTATTTAGCTATCATCTAACTCATGAGTTTCGTAAATTTCATAAAACAAAGTTATCCAACTTGGAAGAGTTTATGCGAAATGATTCGATGATAGATAAAAGTAGATAAATAAACTTAATAGCATATATATGATTGATATTGAACAATCAATACGTCTAGCGAAATTGAATATTGAATGAGTTTGTATTGTTACATAGTTATACCCCACTTCGAATTTGTAAAAATTGTAATCATCACTCAAATGTGCCGGTCTAGCCTAATTCAATCAGCAACACAAACGAGTCTCTTTTGAACGGGCACCCCGCGGAAATAGTAGAAAAAAGAAAATATTTTCCCTTCTTTTTATCTTTCTCCATTTACATAGTTGTACCATCTCTTGTTATAGATAAATGGATTATATGTTGCAGGTATAGCAGCATATTTTTCTAAGAGATTTCATGTAACAGGAGCTGAAGTTTCATATGATGAACTACAAAACATTCCAGTTTCCAAATTCAACACAAAACAAGAAACAAAACTAACACATGCCAATCCATTATGTAAATAATATTAATTAAAAAGAACCAACTATACTAAACGATATATGTGTACGAGTGTATATATATATATATAGAGAGAGAGAGAGAGACCAATAGAAGATGGAACAAGTTGAGGAGGCAAACCAAGCGAAACACTACCCACCTCTTTGTTAGATCACGCTGATGGAAGCTGCTACTACTGCTACGGCCGCTGTTGCTGTTGCGGTTGCTAGGTCCATCTATCTGATTATAACGCTAAAAAATAACAGATTCTACCCAACCATAACAACAACAACAATAAGAAGCAGCTCGAATGTTTTAATTACCAAAGAGAGTAGTACCTCATGCTCACATGTGAGAAAGAGCCGGACGGGACAGAAAGGGATGTGACCAAGTTTCAGAACTCACTGATTCTTTCTCTTCCCTTGTTTCTTTTTCTTTTTTCGGTCATGGATTAGGTTTTTTTTTTTTTTCGGAACCTGG
>NC_029792.2:94889893-94902759 GCF_000816755.2 Arachis ipaensis | reverse complement strand
TATGGGCCGGAAAACCCGACCCACTATAAACAGAGCCCGTGCTTCGAAAACTTAACCAGCTTCTCTGAAATAAATGCCATCACAGATAGAGAGAGAGGAGAAAGAAACTTCTCGGATGGAGGGACATTCTCTCTCACCTAGAGAGTAGGTAAGAACTTGGGTTCTTCATCATGGGGGCACCCCCTCCTTGAACTCTCAAACACGCAAACCAGTACTAAAATCTAAAGCAGAATCAGTAAGTTATTTTTCTCAACCATCATACCACAGAAGTTCCATAGTATCTCCTTTGTTGCTATCATCATTCATCACAATGCAAACATCACTTACAGATATCTTAAAGTCAAATTCCAGTCCCTAAGCCAAAGATCCATCTTGCAACACAAGCACAACTTCATCTCAGGTGTCAACACAATTTGTCATACACATTAGCATTGAAAGTTATATTATAATTATACAAAAGAAGCATACATTTCACTCATTTTTAGTGTGCTTGAGATACTTTAAAAAAAATTTTGTAGGTTAAGACAAACGAACAAGTAATAAAGAAGTATGAAAGTACTCAAGTAATAATCAAACAATTGTGAAATGGATAATGAATAGACATTGATTGATGTGCAAGAGAATTCAATGAACCAAATGAAATATGGAACTCGCACATCAATCAATGACATACTTTGAATTTTTGGTCGCATCACCTAATTGACATAAAGTAAGAAACATGGGTGCTATGCAACTTAGGAAAAGAAAGATACAAGATGAGATCAATCACATAGCAAGCATGGTCCACAAAGTTCAAAAAGCTTAAAAATATGTCACTAGGTAAGCTTATGATCCAATTTTACAATTTCACAATCTCAATGCATGAACTAGGTGATGTAAATAAAGATCAATCATAAACAAGTATTACCTAACAAAAAATGCATCGATTATACACAATTTTCGTATAATAGGTAGTGAATTCAAATTACATAGTGGCTAGCTACAACATGCAATTTAGAAATCTAAAAACATTATTGAAGGCAATGTCATAAGTACTTAATATGTAAAAATATCAAGCATGAACAATTCAATACCAATCAATAAATTATAACCTCAATCACAATCCAACAATGAATACTAACAACAATGATGCTAAAATAGTATCAAGTCAGTAATCAGCAGCAATAAATAGCAAATCAAATTAATAATCCAACACTTATCACCAAAATCTAACCTACACTAACAACCTAATCCAACAAAATAGAAAATTAAACTAACTAACTAACAAATAGAGATGGTGCTAGATGGTGAATGGTGGTGATGGATGATGGTTGAAGGAGAAAAAGAAGAGAAGAGAAAAGAAAAGAAAAAAATAAATAGAGAGAAGAGAAAAAAGAAAAGTATGTGAGACAGGGGGGATCACGCGCATGCGTATGCGTAATTTGGGAAAATTGGAGGTTGCGCGTACGCAAAAGGTGTGCGTACGCGTGAGATGTATTTTTTCTTTTCTTTTTTTCGTCATGCGTTTATTGTGCAGAGGCACAACACCCACACAAACCATGTTTGGTTCAGGAAGGGGGGTCACGCGTACGCTTGACACATGTGTACGCGTGAGCAGGTGAACTCGTAGGGGTCGCGCGTACACGTGGGGCATGCATACGCGCGACATGGTGTTCTTTTTTTCAAAAATTTTTCAACTTCTTGCACCAAACTAAGCATTCCAAAATCTCAAAAAGTTACCAAAACACTACCAAAACTTATTAAACTACCAACAATCCTAACTAAACTAAAAGAAAGTGAAATTTAAGCTTAGGTACCAATATATGCAAAAGAGAATGTGGAAAGAATTTACCATGGTGGGGTGTCTCCTACCTATCACTTTTATTTATTGTCCTTAAGTTGGACAATTGGGAAGCTCCTAATTATGGTGGCTTATGCTTGTATCGATGTTTCAACTTCCAACAATGCTTAAATCTCCAAGATGCTCCAAAATTTCAAATTAATTGCATCAAGCTTTGATGAAGTTTCAAACAAGTTGAGAGCTCCCAAAGTTGATCTTCATATATTCCGGGGTCCCAAATCTTGTTTCTACATCCGTCTTCAAGTTGATCATCAAAATTCCAATCAGGTGGCAAGCAATCCGAGTTCTCATTTAAGCTCGCAAACATCTCCCTAGACCCAAGTATTTGAGCTCCACACCAACACTTGCAATTAGGCCTTGAACATGCAACCATAATGAACCGAGAATTGTGTTTCCAACCACTTACCATCTCCCTTTTGCTCTTAAAGTCACAAAGAGCTCTGAGTTGACTATTTGTCTCAAGCAAACCATATTCAAGTAGAATAAAAAAGCTAAGTGATATAAATTTTACCCACTTGAATAAAAGAATAGATGGTGATTCATTAGGGAAAAACCTCTTCCTCACCAGTTTCTTTGAACTCTTTTCCATCACTCAAGTCATAAACCGGAGGTTGAGTAAATTCAACATCAATATCCAATTCTAATTCAATGGGAGAAAATTCAATAGACTCAAGAAAATCAAGCATTGATGCAAAATCGTCATTACTAATAAAACTTATTGCTTGCTCCATTTCTTTCATTTCTTCACTCACAATATGCTTTGGAGGTTGCACATCGTTCTCAACATCAATTTCAAACTCTACGAAAGAAGGCTCAACAACTTTAAATTTCTCTTTGCATTTAACATCTCCTAAATCTTCAACCACTTCTTCTTCTTCGATAATTTCGGCTTCCTCCACTTGTTCTAATATAAAATTCCACTTTTCATTCTCCACTTGAGTTTCTAACCTCTCTTTCATACTACATTCTTCAATCGATTCTCCACATTTAGTAATGGGAGTGCTTTGATTGCGTAAGCATTGTGAGGCCAAGTTGCTTACTACCTTGGTCAAGGTAGCCATGGATTCTTCTAGCCTCCTTTGAGCTTCACGTCGCTCTTGAAGAAATGAAATGAGAGTTTCATTCATGAGTGTTTGAGGTGGATATGGGGTTCATTGTTTGGGAGAAAGGTTTCATAATTGGAAGGTGGTCTATATTGGTGGGCGTATTAAGGTGGTATATGTGAAATTGATAGTTCTTGGGAGTATTTGTGTTAGAATGGGGGTGGTTCTATGGGTCTTCATTCATAATGGTCACAAGGGTATGGCACATGAGGTTGATGGTGTGATGGATATGGGTTAGGATCATATGGAGGTGTTTGGTATTATGATGGGGCTTGTGAGTATGGTGGTTGTGGCCTATGTTGAGGATGTTGTTCATAGGCATATGGTGGTAGTGATTGATAACCATAGGAAGGTCCACCATATCAATGGGATTGGTACACATTGCGGGATGGATTATGACCATAGGAGACCGGAGGAGGTTGTTGCAAAGAAAACTATCTATAAGCATGCAGCTCCTCGCTCAATCGAATTTCTGATCTACAATGCGATCCATCATTGAAGCTCCCATTTCCTACAACATAGTTGTAACCAAACTCATAGCCAAAGGGTGAGAATTCATAGTGAAAAGAGAAAATCAAAATAAAATCTAATAAGAAACAAAGACAAACAAACTCCTAAACTAGCAAAAACTAGTAAAGAAACAAAAAGCAAATATATTCACAATATTCACATATATACAATAACTAATAACAAGCATACATTACAAATCCCCCGCAATGGAACCCAAAATATGACGGAGGATTATTGTCGGTTTAGAATTTCACAATAGAAAAGAACTTCGTTGTAAGTATAGTATAAACGAACAATTAACCCTCAATCAAACTTTAAAAGGTTGTCACAATAAAAATCAAAATAACCAAAAGTATTGATTATGGGTCGTTCTCCCTAGGAATTGTAATCAAGTGCTCAATTATTGGCTATGAGGACAAACGGGGGTTGGTAGCATGGTGCGCGTGTACGCATAACCCATACTATTTCGTACAACAGCAGCAGTACCAGCTAGTGCATTGGGTCGTCCAAGTAATACCTGAGCGAGTCAGGGTCGATCCCACGAGGATTGTGGCTTGAAGCAAGCTTGTGGTTGTCTTGCAAGTCTTAGTTCGGCAGAAGGTCTTTGGAGTTGTAATAGTAATTTATACCTTAAAAACATCAATAGGAATAAGCCAACAAAAGGAATAGAGTTGAGAGTTGGAGTTGCTTTATCTTTCTGAAGTAACTCTGGTACTATCATCTTCTTTGCTTGTGAATGATCTTCTTCTATGGCAGGCTGTAAGTGATCAAATCCATGCCAATGGTCTTTGATCTCCTCTGCTACAGAATGAACACCAGGGCCCTTGGTATTCAATCCAATGGAGGATGAAGCGCATAGCAATCCATTCTCTTGGCGATCCTACTCAAAACTCCACAGACAAGGCAGAATCTTTTGGATCATAGAACGCTGCTTCTTGGATCTAGCCTATACCACGGAGACCATAATCTCCCCGGAGATCGGCTGAACTGATGTCTCGAGAAGTCCCCAACAAAATCATGGATTAACCGTTTGAAAGATGTAAATCCATAGCTGTTGATTCGTGCTTTCCGGCCAAGTATTCACACGAACCTAAGTAGACGCGGGTGTTTGTCAGGTACGTTCGTCTTAATATGATGAACAGAGCCAATTTGTCAGATCGTCTTGTTCATTACGATGAAGATCGGGATATACATCTTAGAGATAGATCAGACACGGATCAAAGAAGAAGAAATAGTACTTTTATTAATTCATAGGACTCAGCAGGGCTCCTCCCCTCAACCTAGGAGGTTTAGAAACTCATACTGAAAATAAAATACAAAGATAAAAACATAAAAATGGCAGACCTCCCTCAGCGGGAGGTGCCCAAGGTTCTGAAACCTCTAAGTCTGATAAGCTCCTCTAAATTACATGAACATAATCCCTTTAAATACTAAACATATGACTAGTAAGGATAGAACAGTCTATTTAATGCTAAAATCTACTTCTGAAACCCACTTAGTGAGTGTTTGGGCTGAGCTTTGATGAGATCCATATGCATTGAGGTCTCTTAGGCGTGGAATGCCAGCCAAGGGTCCTTTCTGGGCCTTTGGATGTTGGGCTCTACTCTTTGGGCGCTGGACGTTTGGAAGGGGACAGGAAGCTGGCGTTGGATGCCAGTTTTGGGCCTTCTAATCCGACGTAAAGTATAGACTATTATATATTGCTGGAAAGCTCTGAAAGTCAGCTTTCCATAGCCGTTGAGAGCGCGCCATTTGGACTTCTATTGCTCTAGAAAAGTTCTTCCGAATACAGGCAGTCAGATCTGGACAGCATCTGCAATGCTTTCTCTGTTTCTGAATCAGACTCTGCTCCAGCTCCTCAATTTTAGACAGAAAATACCTGAAATTGCCCAAAAACACAAACTCATAGTAGAATCCAAAAATGTGAATTTAACACTAAAACCTATAAAAACTTAATAAAAACTACTAAAAACTATATGAAAAAGATGTCAAAAAGCGTATAAAATATCCGCTCATCATAGCAATAACAAGAAATTTAAATAACAAGAAAGTAAATGAAAATTAACTACAAAGGAAAGAAAACTCAAATGGTAAAAAGGTCTTGGTAAGGGTTGATGGTCAAGATTCACTTCCCTTGTCACTAACCACAACATGATAATTACAAGAGCAATCCCACTATGTCATCCCGCAACATTGGTGAAAAGTCAAATGGGCTTAATTAATCCTAATCTATAAGTCCTAACTAACTCACTAATTAACTTAGTGAAAGACCAATATCAATGGAGATAAGACTAATTAATATCTCCAAATTATCAATCAACTTGGATATTAGTAACTCAAGGTCACCCAACAATAAGAAGGAAAAGCAGAAGAAAGGTTTTGATGATAGAGAAGTGGATATGAGGTAAGGGTAAATGGAAGAAGTGTAGGTACGTGGGTATTTATAAGGAGAGAGGAGGGTGAAATGGATGGTGGAGATTGAAAGTAGACATCCAAGGGATGCATGGAGGTGGGGATTTATATGAAACTTTCAAGAGAATGGGGACAAATTTTGTAAGAATGGTGGTGTTGGATGAATAGAAGCCTAGGAAAAAAAGGGCCAATGCATGTGGGATTGAACAAGCCAAGGTAGGTGCATTCAAGGCTTTGTCCAAGAGTGGAGAGGCATGCATGGCTTTATTGAAAAAGTAACTTGTAGGTTGAAGTCTTTGAGAACCAAGCATGCAAAATGAAAGCCAATGCATGTGCCTTGTTAAGAAGAATAGTGATGCAGAGCTTGCAGAGATTCAGATTCCCTAGGTAGTCATAGGAAACTACCTACAAAAATTCAAATGATAATTAAAGCAAAAAAACAAAATTTGAAAATAAGATAATTGAATTCATACATGAAGTGAAAAAATAGGACAAAATAGTCATGGCATAGGCGTGCATGCAGGAGCAACCACACCAAACTTAGGTTTGGTTGTGGTGTGTGAAAATCATAACTAATATGGTATTGCATGGCTTAAAAAGGGGAAAGAAAAATGTGTCCCAGGGAAAGCCACAATGTGGGTGTGGGATGCTAGGATTCTCACGTTGTATGCAAGAGGAATCAGTGCCCCTAGGAGGGCACTAGATGCTTGGCATGTTACACCAACAATTTCATGTGGGACGTGAAACTTAAAGTATGCGTACGCATGGGTGATGCGTTGATGCGTGAGCATCTTGTGCCCTTTTTCCACTTATTTTCTAGTCATTTTCAGTTAGTATTTATTCAGTTTTATTATATTTTAGGGCAAAAATCCTCTTCACTTTGAGTTGTTTTAGTATTTTTATAATTTCAGGTGAAATTCAGATCAGTTAGGCAGAGCTTGGAGTAAAAAGAGAAGATTTGAAGCCCCTAAGCTAAGCTGGTGTTTAGCGCCAGCACTCAGAAACAAATGTATATGTGCTAAATATTTTACTTGAATTTACTTGTGTATTATTTGTTTGTCTTGCTTGTATTTGCATAATTGGGAGGTCCCTCATGCTGGTGTCGGTTGACGCTGAGGGCTATTCTTGTTGAGATGAAATGATGAAATGATTCAATAATACAGATGAATATGAAATGAGATGATTTGAGCTCCCTAGATAAATGTAGTGAAGTGATTCCACTTGCTTCGGGTGGAGATTTGAGGTGTTGTTATAGAATCACTGAGTTGAATTAGCTGAGAGTGGTTCCGTTTGATGTTGAAAAGTTGTGAAGAATTGTGGAAAAGTTAATGAGTTAAGAGAGTTAGATTAGAATCCATTAAAGTAGTTTCCTGATTATGATTTAATGAGAACTCAGGAATGGAAAATGACATGTTGAGGTATGGAGCTTAGGGATGCTTAGTGAGTTCCTATTATAATGCATTGTATTTATTTATCATTTTTACCATACTGCGAACCCATGGGTTGGGGGTTCTCATTCCGTATATATTCTCTATTTTTCAGATGCAGATCCTGGTGCTCAACAGTGAGTTGGATTCGTCTGGATGACGGCGAAGTCTATCTGATTCTATTTTGTACTTTTAGAATCTCTCCTCTTTATTTTAAAAACCTTTAATATGATGTATGTAAATGTTTATTTTGGAACTTTCCTATAAAGGTGATGGTGTATCTTTGGGAGAGATAGGAAATACTGTTGTCAACTATTTTAATTCTGTAACCCTAGCCGACTTAAACTTCGCGGGTCGTGACTAGTCGCTAGTATACTTATATTATGATACATATCCGATCTTTATTCTATTCTTCCTTAATATTTTAATTATTCCGCTTTCCGAATGCGTTTTACTTTTTTTCTTCAATATGAGAGTGTTTCCGTTTGCGATTTTTAATTTACTCCTTTTTAGACTTCTCGTCTAATAATTTCTTCAATTATATATGTATTATTATTTCCACCTTAAGTCGTATCACCTTAATATTATCGACTTATGACTCGAGCATAAGGATTTTGTATATTATGATGTTACATTCAACTTCATTTCTTTAGTTCAAGACTTTCCCAAAAAGACTGAAAAATCATTTTGTTTCACCCATCAAATTCATATGAATTAAATTCACTTAAATGTTTACAAAAATTTCGGCAGCATCTCCTCTAAAACTCGGACTTTACCACCCTTCAAGGGTTCCATCCAAACCACATTTCTCAACCCTTCTCAATAATCAAAACCAAACCATTCCTCAATATCAATGTATAAATCAGATTTTCAATACAAAACTATTTCTCAATATAAATATATAAATCAGATTTCCAAATCAAGCTTTCATTAACTACCACAATGCCAACTCAATCAATCAAGAATTCAATCAAGTAAACAATCACATTCACCTAAAATATCTCAGTCAATCCATAAGACTCACCTAATAACCAAAAATGTATTTCTTGAATCAATATCGATTTATAATAATTCCATAATATAAAATATTTTTAAGAAAAGCTCCTTCGTCAAAAAGTCAAAATCCGCAAAACCAAATGCGTCTAAAACCCTTTTTCTGTCGGCCGATAACAGCGACAACCGCAACCACAGTTCCATATTACTTTTGCAGCAATAGAAGTAATTTAAATCACAACATACAATAATCAGAACTCAACCCTATGGCAATAACACCACAAAAACCTCAGAAACATATAACAGAACAGCGACTAAAAGATTTTTCAGAGCAAAACAACTTACTACACAAAAAAGAACTAAGAACGGAGTAACAGCGACTCCTATAGCGACATCTGACAACGTTAGTGCTATTTTTCGGCAACCAGGCACGGCAGCATAGCTAGAGCAGAACTAAAGGAGTGGCGCGACAAACCCCAGTAACTCTGGTGAGCTCTATCAGCGGTAGTGATGGCAGAAGCTTCGGCGACACCAATCAAGTGGCTCGACGGGGACAGGAATGGTAGTGGAACCACCCCATGACACATTCTCTCTCCATGCGCATTCTATTTCTCTCTCTTTGAGCTCTTCTCCACGAACTCTCTCTCTCCTTTGGTGACTTCGACAGCGACGACGACGGAGGCAAGGCACGACGGCAACAGCTTGGTGGGACATGGCAGCGTGGAGCTTCTCCTTCGTCGATCTCTTTCTCTCTCTCTTGTGAGCTCCTTCTCTCTTCTCCATCTCCTTCCGCGATGGTAGAATCTCCCATATCTTCTCTAGCTTGATGACGACGGTAATGGTGACGGCACCAATATCTGTCAGTGCCATCCCCCTTCTCATATGTTCTTTTCCTCTCCATCTCTGCGTGTATATGTGGTGTTGTGTGTGTGTATCGCAGGTGTGAGGGGGTGAGGGGGTAAGTGTGGCGGCTGTGAGTGAAGGAGCTAAGGTTAGTGTGTGGCACCATAATATAAAATATTTTTAAGAAAAGCTTCTTCCTCAAAAAGTCAAAATTCGCAAAACTGAACGCATCTAAAACCCCTTTTCTCTCGGCCTGTAATAGCGGCAACTGCAACCACAGCTCCCTACTACTTTTCCAACAATAACAGTAACTTAAATCACAACATGCAATAACCAGAACTTTACCTTATAGCAATAACGCCACAAAGACCTCAGAAAGATATAACAGAACAGCGACTAAAAGGATTTTCAGAGCAAAACAACTTGCTGCACAAAAAAGAACTAAGAACGGAGCAAGAGTGGCTCCTATAGTGACATACGACAACGTTAGTGCTATTTTTCGGTGACCAGGCATGGCGGCTTAGCTAGAGCAGAAACAAAAGAGTGGCGGCAAGCCCGAGTAGCTCCGATGAGCTCTATCAGCGGCAGAAGCTTCGGCGACACCGATCATGTGGCTCGACGGAGGCAAGATCGGCGGCGGAACCACCCCACGACGCATTTTCTCTCCATGCGCATTCTATTTCTCTCTCTTTGAGCTCCTCTCCACGAACTCTCTCTCTTTCTCTTTCTCTCTCTCTCTCTCCCCCTTGGCGACTTCAACAGCAACAACGAGGAGGCAAGGCATGATGGCGATGGCTTGGTAGGACACGACGGTGTAGAGCTTTTCCTTCGTTTCTCTCTCTCTCTCTTTCTCTCTCTCTCTCTCGCGTCTCCTATCTCTCCTCTATCTCCTCCCACGATGGTGGCATCTCCCTTCTCTTCTCTGGCTTGACGATGACGGAAATGGTGGTGGCACCAAGTTTTGTCGGTGCCATCCCTCTTCTCCTCTCTTCTTCTCCTCACTATCTCTGCGTGTATATGTGTTGCTGTGTGTGTATCGTAGGTGTGTGGATGTGAGGAGGTGAGTATGGCGGCTGTGAGTGAAGGAGATGGGGTTAGTGTGTGTGATGAAGTTAGGGTTAGGGTTTATGTATGAAATTGCCGATTTTAGGGCTAAGGTAGTGTAGAAATTTAAAAAAAAATTAAAGCGTAGAGTAATAAATTAAAACCAAATTTAACCCAACAATAATTGTCTTTAAAATACCATTTACTTATCAACTTGTAAATTATTTTCGAATAAATACTAATTCAATAAAAATTGGAGATAATCAAATTAATTCTCTTTTATTCAGAAAATAAGGTTCAAAATCTAAATATTCAAATTAAAGCAATGAAATTCTCATTATTTTTCAATTACTAAAACTTTAAATTATAAATAAGAAATACTCAATCACTATGAAAATTATATGAGTCCTAACTAATTTAAAACTCAAAACCTGATAACTTGACTTTAATTACCTTTTTATAAGATAATTTTCTGAAAATATAAATCATAAATAAATATCAATAATTTCAATTAAATCATAATTTAATTTCTAAAAAAAATCTGAGGTCTTACAAGTTATATTAAACCCTCAACACAAAACACTTGAAGTGGGTATTACTTCAAGATCTCAGAGAAAGAGTCTCTAAGTGGAGTGGTGTAGCAAAATTAAATTGATTTTTATAATTATTGTCATTTGAGTTTGGATTAATTAAGATTATTATATAATTTTGCTATAATAAGCTATTTTAAATAATTAAAATTATAATTTTAGTAATCTATTAATAATGAATATTTTATAATTTAATTTGGGTAATTAATATTTCAAGTTCAAAATTTTCCGGTATGAGTAAATATCGGTACTTTTTGATGAACTTAACTTTGCTAATGCTTCATCATAGATCTTCTATCCTTATGATCATCATGTTACTAATGTCATTTATATTAGTAACTCGTATATATTTATTTCCATATATATTATTACTTGTGTTTGAATACATCTAGCTTTCGTAATTATCCGTTTAAGATATTTATAACTTGACGTGCTGACTTAGCACTTCCTTTGCATGACACATGCCCCCTTTTAATAATACAATACCACATCATCATCATCTCATTTCTTCTTCTTTACGGAACCAAATGAGAGAGAGAACCGTGAGAGAAAACCATGGAAACATAAACCTTCCGAACTTGATTTCTTGAGATCCGTAACTCCCATAAAAAATCTAAATCGATTAAAGTATTGGTCTCTTATTTCTCTTCAGAAGAGTACCAATTTTCATCAAGAGGAGCAACATGTGGAGCTGTTGTTCCTCATGCATGGTTCGGCCAAGTTAGTGGATCAAGTGGAATAGCCAATTTGTGATGTTTTCTTCTTAGATTTCTTGGTTAAAAACCTTTCTTGGTGCTGCTATGTTGGTGGTTGCAGCAAGGAGGTAGAATTCAGTAATTTGTATTAATTAAATGTGTCCTTGAATGTGTGATTGCTGATTTGGGGATTATTGTTTGAGATTGAACAATTTTGTGCTTGAATTTTGATGAAACTTTATTGATTTTGTGGCTTTATGTTTCAGTTTCAAGGAGACAGCCAAAACTAAACTGTTGAGCTATCTTTTGGGACTATTCTTCAAGATTCAATATTGATAAATTGATAAGATTTGGGGGTTGGAAGGTTAGAGTGAAAGCTGAGAAAAATTTGTTACCGAAAATATTGAAAAGCTGGTTAAAAATCAAGTGAAAATTGATGAACTTGATGATGTTGGTTCAGTTCTTGAAGGACAAGAAACCCCAGCAGCTTTGAATATTCTGAGGTCAAAATATAAATAATAAAAAGTTTGGGATTGAAATTTAATTTAATAAAAGTTTGGGAGTCAAAGTATAATTTTCTAAAAGTTAAGGGGTTAAAGTGCTAATTCTAAAAGTTTGGGGGTTTAAAGTGCAATTTTTTAAAGTTTGAAAAATAGAATATTAGTAGTTCATAATTTCATAATCTTCTTCATAAATTACCTAATGAGAGGTATGAGGAGAGTACTATGATTGATTAAACTATTATATAAGATCAAAGAAAGAATAATTGTCTTAACAAAGAATAGAAAACAAAAAATTGATGATTAGATAAAGAGAAAGACACGGAAAATGGTAAAAGGAATTTAAGAGATTAAATATCCGCTTGGCAAGGACGAGAGTTCTATTCTGCTTGCTCAGTGCACAAACTGTTAAATGCTTAAAGGCGAGAACACCCACGAATTAATAATAATTGATTACAGGAATAACCGGCAAATTGTTGCATCATTAAATGCAGGTATAACCCATGAACTATTGTGTGTCGATCTCGGGGACGCCCACAAACCGAGGATCGCCATTTTCCTTGTGCATATATTTTGGCGTCGAGCTTTGCATTGATTGCTGGTGGTCCCGAATTGATGGTACTCTTAACCACAGATACATATGCATGAAGGACACAATGGAAAACCATATCTGAGACTGGTTCTTCGGTAATGTCAAGTTGCAAGGTGTAAACCAACACATAAGCTCATGGACTGCATAGGACAGACATGCATCATATTTGGTTGCGCATATTTCTGTGTTGTGTATTGCTGTGAATGTGTGTGTGGTTTTGGTTGATTGCTTTTCTATTTTTTGTTTGTTGAAGTTGTATCTGCTCTATTGCTTGTTTGTTATATAATAAAGAATAAAATGGACTGAACTACTACCTC
>NC_029792.2:94880134-94889614 GCF_000816755.2 Arachis ipaensis | reverse complement strand
TAGATGGAAACGAGAGATCCTTTCCATGATCTAACAGAAGTTTTTTCTTACGAGGACCTCGACCTCATCTGCGTGTATATACTCCGCGACCCGCCAGAGAGGACCAAAACAAGGATCATTTGGTTGCTATTATTTTAATGATATCCTATGTAGCCACATCTGAAGACCTAGAGTGACTTTCCCTCACTTCTATGGCCTTAGAGAGGACTAGGCTTATAGAGAGAATTAGTCTAGCCTAGGTACAAGCTTAGGGGCTTTTTGGATAGGCCAAAACCTGGGATGTCATATGTACACACACAGACACACAGACATAGATATATATTATCTAGCTATCCTAGGAGTGTTTCTAACTCGATCCATATGAGGTTGATGATGTATGACTGTATGCTTAATTCTCTGTACATACCTGATGTAATTGACTATGTTACTATTATTAATACTTGCTTTATTTGCTAGTCTTTTATAATTTTGCCATGTATGTTTGTGAATTAATGACTTAACATTTTCAAACAAAAATTTACCCATAAACCGACAACGTGTTAGCTACGATCAGGCTTATATTTATTAAATAATAGATAATAATTAGGAAGACAAGTTGGTAGCACTCAATTTTCGATATGATCTAGACATAATGAAAGTTGGGCTGTTACAAGTGGCTTAGTATAAGAATAGTGATCATATACTGTGAGGCATAAATCAAGTTCTCTTTCTTGTAGCCGTTTATCAAGCACCTAGAAGCTTGGTAATATAGTAGAAATCTCGGTACTTTGGTGGAGAGGACTAGATGTAGGTGAAGAAATTGTATTGAACCAAAATATATTACAATTGCACCATCACTTAACCCTTAATTTCCTTACTTTTATTGTCATTTACATTAATAAGTGGTATAGAAAGTACATCACCTTATAAGTGTTTCGAAGTTTGTTTAAGCCCTTGGAAAATTACTCTTAGGTTACCACTTGCATTTAGCTTTGCTTTATATTATCCAAGTGGTACAAAAAATATTAAGTACGCAGTTTAAATGCTTCAAGCTCGCTTATATGCCCACAGAAAATAGAAATATGTTACCTTTGGGTGAAAGTTATTAATTTGTCCTTCATACTCTTCACCTCCTCCTCTTGAGTATATTCATCTTGTGCTTATTGATTAATAGTTTTTTGTTATAATAATAAATGTTAATTTTTTTTATATCAAACTAAAGTACATAATAAAAGAAATGTTACATAACAAAGTACTAAATGAAATAAGAGCAATGTCAACTAACAAAGTACGAAAAGAAATTCTAGTTGTGGTTCTTTATAATCATTAACATCATCATTGATGAGCGGATATTTTATACGCTTTTTGACATCATTTTCATATAATTTTTAGCATGTTTTGTTTAAGTTCTATTATATTTTCATAGGTTTCAGTGTAAAATTCACATTTTTGGATTCTACTATGAGTTGTTGTGTTTTATGGTGATTTCAAGTATTTTCTGGCTGAAATATGAGAGTTTTGACAAAGTCTGATTCAGAGGCAAGGAAAGCATAGTAGATGCTGTCAGGATCTGACCTCTGTGTGTTCAAACAAGCATTTCTGGAGCTTCGAAAATCCAAATTGAGCGTTCTCAATGGCTATGGAAAGCTAACATCCAAAGCTTTCCAGAAATATATAATAGTTTATACTGGTCTTTGGAGATGAAGGCCCAAAACAGGCGTTCAACGCCAGCCATCTACCCCCTTCCTGGCATTAGATGCCCAAAAAGAAGCAGCTGGCGTCTAACGCCCAAAGAGGTGTCCCAAGCAGGCGTTCAACGCCCATGGAGCCTACTAGAATGTGGAGACACCCTTAGCTCACCCCAAACACTCACCAAGTGGGCCCCGAAAGTAAATTTTTGTACTACTAGCCTAAGCCTATCATATTTCTGTAATCCTTAGTTATTAGATTTGTATATATAGGAGAAGATCACTCTTGTTTTAGGATCTTCGACCACCATAGAACATTATTTTCATATTTTTGAGTTCTATTGTACAGTATGAGCCACTAAACCTCCTAGGTTAAGGTTAGGAGCTCTGCTGAGTTTTATGGATTATTAAAAGTACTACTGTTCTATTTCAATTCGTGTTTGATTCTCTCATAAGATGCATCTTCGTTCTTCAACCTTATGAATTAGTTGAACCGTCACAAGTTATCTCTATTCTACATGGGTTCAGCGAGCGTCTTTCATCAGATATCAATGAACCACTAGCTTGAGGATGTATTTCTTAGACAGCTAATCCACGACTTCATTGGGTTCTTCTTGAGACACCAGTTCAGCCGAGGTATGGGGAGATTAGGGCCTTTGTGGTAAAGGCTAGAACCAAGGTACAGCATTCTCTGATCCGGAAGATTCGATCTTGTCTGTGGCGTTTTGAGTAGGATCACCAAGGGGATGAACTGCAGGAGCTTCACCCTCATTCAGACTGGATGCGCACGAAACCTGGTGTTCAGCCTAGAGGAAGATTAGCAGCCTCTCAACCGGCGTTGATCACATACAGCCTGCTATAGAAGAAATCATCCACAGTTGGAGTAGACAGCAAGAAAGTATTGATCCAGAAGAACAAAGCATCTCTGAAGCCTTAACCATCTTCTTATCATTGAATTCACAATTACTGAGTAACTTTATCTTTATTTTACTTTTAGGCGCTTAAACAACTAAACAACTTTTCTATCCACCTGACTAAGATTTACAAGATAACCACTGTTTGATCCAAACCGACAATCCATGTAGGATCGACCTTGACTCACCTCAGGTATTACTTGGACGACCCAGTGCACTTGATGGTTTAGTTGTGCGAAGTTAAATTCTGCACACCAAGTTTTTGGTGCCGATACCAGGGATTGTTCGAGTTTGAACAAACTAATGGATTATCTTGTTGCTTAGATTAGGTATTGTTTTTAATTTTATTTGATTCTTCTATTTTCTTTTTCGAAAAAAAAAATAAAAAAAATCAAAAATTTTTCTAAAATCTTTTCCTTTCTTTATTAATCTTTATCTTTTGTTTGAGTCTTTTGTTCTTTTTCTTGTTAGAGTTCGAACCTTCTTGAGTCTTTTTCAAAAAATTTTCAAAAATAATGTCTTTTGTTTGAGTCTAGTGTCAAATCTTAAGTTTGGTGTCCATTGTGTGTTCTTTAATTGCTTTGAATTTTTTGAGTTTGTTCTTGGTGTTCTTCTTGGTCTTCAAGTTATTCTTGTTTTTTCTTCTTGTTTTGATCTTTAAAATTTTAAGTATGGTGTCTTTAGGTGTTTTTCTTTAAAATTTTGGAAACTTAGCATCTTTAGATCTAAAAATTTTAAGTTTGGTGCCATTTATTTATTTTTCTCTTTCTTCATTAATTCAAAAAATCAAAAAAATAGCTTTTCTATCTTTTTACTTTATTTCAACAAAAATTTCAAATTTTAATTTCAAAATCAAAATATTATATTATCTTAAATTCAAAAATCAAACTTCAAAATCTTATCTTTTTCAAATCTTTCCAAATCTTTTCTTTTAATTGTGATTCTTTCTTATCTTATCATTCTTTTAAAATTTTAAATTCCAAATCTTTCTCTTTTATTTTCAAATCTCTTTAATTTAAAACTTATCTTTCTTAACTTCCTTATTTTATCTTTATCTTTTCAATTTCAAAACTTACCTAACTTATTTTCTTTTTAATTCAAAACCTTTTCAATCTTATCTTCTTTTAAATTATAATTTTAATCTTTTCAAATTTGATTTTCAAATCTTCATCTTATTTTATTTCAATTTCAATTTTAAAATCAAATCTTTTTCTAATCTTCTATCTTAACCTATTTTCAAATCTTTCCTAATTAGTTACTTGATCTCTCTTTCTTCTTTTTCAAAACTTCCTAACTAATTCCTCTCTCCTCTATTTTCGAAAACCTCCATTCTATTTCTCTCTCTTCTTTTTCAAAAATCACACTTTAATTTTCAAATCTTTTTAATTAATTAGTTATCTTAACTCTTAATTTGTTTCTTGTTTTCAAGTTTTAAGTAATAAACAAAAGGAGAAACTAGAATTAAAATATCTTTGTTTCTTATTTCTCTTTTTCACTTCTAATTTTCGAATTCTTCTTCTCTTTTATTCGAATTCTTTCTCTCTTCTTTTATTTTCATTCTTCTTTTCTTTTATTCTTCACATCTCTCTAGAAGTCCTCTATACTCAAGCATAAAAGCTTCCTTTCTTTCTTTCTTTGCTTTCTTTTGTTGTTTATGAGCAAGAACAGAGATAAAGAAGCTCTCTTTAATCCTGATCCTGAACCTGAGAGGACTCTAAGGAGGCGTTTGCAACAAGCTAAAGCACAACACTCCGAAGGAAATCTCACAAATATTTTCGAACAAGAAGCTGAAAACATGGCAGCTGAGCCTAATAATGAAGGAGGTGTAAGAAAGGTTCTTGGTGACTACACCATACCAACCTCTGATTTCTATGGAAGAAGTATCTCCATACCTATCATTAGAGCTAATAACTTTGAGCTTAAGCCACAATTAGTCTCTCTAATGCAAGAGAATTACAAATTTCATGGACTTTCACTAGAAGATTGATGAACGGATTTTTGACGGTTTAGAATTCACAATAAATTCTCGTTGCAAGTATATTTTCTAAACCAAACAATAATCCTTTCATACAAAAGATTGTTTGTCACAAGTAACAAATCCCTAAATTTATAAACCAAAGTATTGGAACCTCGGGTCGTTCTCCCTAGGAATTGCGATAAAGTGCCTTGTTATTGGTTATGAGGTATGTTTGGGGTTTTTTTGAGATATTAGACATGAACGGTAAATGGCAATGAAAATAAACTAACAACTAGAAAAGGTCTTGTCAAGGGTTGGTGGTCAAGGATCTCTATCCTTATCACAAACCACAACATGAGAATTTGCAAGGATCAATCCCACTAAGTCATCCTCTAACTAGTAGTAAAGGAAAGTCAAGTGAGCTATATCAATCCAAGTCCATAAGTCCTAGCTCTCCACCAATTCAATTAGTGAGATCTAGAGTTAATGGCTCCCAATCATCAATTACTTGGACATTAGTAACTAAAGAGTTCCTAAGTTACCTTCCCAAGCCAAAAGCATAAAATTCTACTCTAAAATTCAACCAAGCATTTCATCAAACACTTGGAAGGCATAAAAAGAAAGCATAGTAAAATTGCAAGGAAAGTAAATCTACACTACTCAATTGCAAGGAATTAAACAACAACAAATCAAATCAACAATAAAGGAACATGAATCATAAATTGCATTAAAGGAAAATGGAAGAACAAAAGTACATCAACATAAAAGTAGAGAATTACAAGAATTAAATACAAAACTAGAGAGAAGAGATGTAGAAAAAGAAGAATTACAAAAGGAAAAGTAAATCAAAGCATGAAATTAACCTAGATCTAAGAAATTCTAATCTAGATCTAAAACCTAATCCTAATCCTAGAGAGAAGTGAGAGCTTTTCTCTCTAAAACTAACTTTTCCTCCAAAACTAATCTAAACTAAACTAATGATGACTAGGTGTGTCATCCCTCTTCAATCCTTGGGTTAAATAGCATTAGAAATGAGTTGGATTGGGTCTAAAATGCTCCTTAAATAGCTGGCCACGAGTTGCATTAAATAAATCATGTGAAGCATCGACGCGTACACGTACAGTGCACATGCGCACTTTAAACGCGATGCAACTATGGTAAATCTTATATTATTTTGAAGCCCCAGATGTTAGCTTTCCAACACAACTAGAACCGCGTCATTTGGACCTCTGTAGCTTAAGTTATGATTGATTAAGTGCGAAGATGTCGGCTTGATAGCTTTTGCGATTCCTTCATTTCTTCATGAGTTCTCCATTTCTACATGCTCTTTCTTCATTCCTTTAATCCAATATTTGCCTCCTAAACCTGAAATCACTTAACAAACATATCAAGGCATCTAATGGAATCAAGGTGAATTAAATTTAGCTATTCTAAGGCCTAAAAAACATGTTTTCACTCTTAAGCACAATTAAAGGAGAAGTTATAAAACCATGCTATTCCATTGAATAAATGTGGGAAAAGATGATAAAACCTTCTAAATTCAACACAAGATAAACCCTAAAAATGGGGTTTATCAACCTCCCCACACTTAAACCATAGCATGTCCTCATGCTAAACCAAGAAGGATAAGAGAAGGGGTATGGACATTTATTCAATGCAAATAACCTAAATGCATCTATCTATATGAATGCAACTAAATGCAAAATGATTCTACCTACTTGGTTAAAAGTAAATCAATCTCCAAGACATACATGCACAAGTAGGGCCAAGATCATATAACGATTCATGAATCCTACCAATTCAAATAGCAAAATGAAGTTCAAATAAACTTGCAAGAAGAACGCTCATGAAAGCCGGGAATCATGGAATTGAGCATCGAACCCTCACCATAAGTGTTTGCACTCTATTCGCTCAAGTGTTTAGGGTTGATTTACTCAATTCTCCCCTAATCATGCTTTCCAAGATTTGTTTTTCATCTAACAATCAACATTTATTTCGTGCATGCATACAACTATCATGAGGACTTTTCATAGGTTGTAATGGGGCTAGGGTCAAGGTAAGGATGCATATTTGGTTAAGTAGACTTGAAATTTGAATCTTTGATTACCTCAGACTTCCCACTTAACCTATGACATCCTATACAATTCCAAAGCTAACCTGACTACCCATTCTTCTCACTTTTTCTTCTCATACTCATGCATTTTATTTTCATTTCACAACACTTATGCATTGATTTTTATTGAACTTTACTTTGCTTTGGGGCATTTTGTCCCCTTTTTATTTCTTTTTTATTTCTTTTTCTTTTTTTCTATATTTTTTCTTTTCATTATTATTTTTTTCTTTTTTTTTTTTGCTTTGCAATATATACAAAAACATCAATGCATAAGGTTTTACATTCATTACACATGAGCATGTGCCCAATTCCTAATATTTGCAACAAAAATACAAAACTACCCTTTTATTCACCCAATGTCCCAAGATTTCCCACACTTGAATGATACACACACACTAGCCTAAGCTAACCAAAGATCTAAATTAAGGACATTTATTATTTTTCTCTTTATGGCTTATAATGTGCTAAAATTAAGAACAATTGGGTTAAGCGTAGGCTCAAAATTGATTAACAATGGAGAGTAAAAGGTAGGCTATTTGGGTAAGTGAGTGGTGTACGAAATTGTGATCCCTGGTAATGACTCCAAAAACTTGGTGCTCTGATCTTAATTCATAATTTGTCACAACTTCGATACAACTAACCAGCAAGTGCACTGGGTCGTCCAAGTAATAAAACCTTACGTGAGTAAGGGTCGATCCCACGGAAATTGTTGGTAAGAAGCAAGCTATGGTCATCTTGTAAATCTCAGTCAGGCGGATATCAAATGGTTATGGAGTTTTCGAATAATAATAATAAATAAACAGAAAATAAAGATAGAAATACTTATGTAATTCATTGGTGAGAATTTTAGATAAGCGTATAGAGATGCTTTCGTTCCTCTGAACCTCTGCTTTCCTGCTGTCTTCATCCAATCATTCATACTCCTTTCCATGGCAAGCTTTATATAGGGCATCACCGTTGTCAATGGCTACATCCCATCCTCTGTGTGAAAAAGGTCCAAATGCTCTGTCACGGCACGGCTAATCATCTGGAGGTTCTCGATCATACTAGAATAGGATTCATCCTCCTTTTGCGTCTGTCACTACGCCCAGCATTCGCGAGTTTGAAGTTCGTCACAGCCATCCCTTCCCAGATCCTACTCGGAATACCACAGACAAGGTTTAGACTTTCTGGATCTCAGGAATGGCCATCCATGGGTTCTAATTTATACCACGAAGATTCTAATATCTCAGACTCGGTCCTCTGTATTAGATATCTAAGAGATACTCATTCTAGCTTGTTTGCATGTAGAACGGAAGTGTTTGTCAGGCACGCGTTCATAAGTGAGAATGATGATGAGCGTCACATAATCATCACATTCATCATGTTCTTGGGTGCGAATCGATATCTTAGAAGCAAAATAAGTTGAATTGAATATAAAACAGTAGTACTTTGCATTAAATCATGAGGAACAGCAGAGCTCCACAGCTTAATCTATGGAGTGCAGAAACTCTACCGTTGAAAAATACATAAGTGAAAAGTTCAGGCATGGCCGAATGGCCAGCCCCCATAATCTAAGAACTAGACGTCCCAAGATGTCTAATATAATAGTAAAAAGTCCTATTTATACTAAACTAGTTACTAGGGTTTACAGAAGTAAGTAATTGATGCATAAATCCACTTCCGGGGCCCACTTGGTGTGTGCTTGGGATGAGCTTGAAGTTTACACGTGCAGAGGCTTCTTTTGGAGTTGAACGCCAAGTTGTAACGTGTTTTTGGCGTTCAACTCTGGTTCGTGACGTATTTCTGGCGTTTAACTCCAGACTGCGGCGTAGAACTGGCGTTCAACGCCCTTTTGTGTCGTCTAAACTCGGGCAAAGTATGGACGATTATATATTGCTGGAAAGCCCTGGATGTCTACTTTCCAATGCTGTTAAGAGCGCGCCATTTGGAGTTTTGTAGCTCCAGAAAATCCACTTTGAGTACAGGGAGGTCAGAATCCAACAACATCAGCAGTCCTTCTTCAACCTCTGAATCTGATTTTTGCTCAAGTCCCTCAATTTCAGCCAGAAAATACCTGAAATCACAGAAAAACACACAAACTCATAGTAAAGTCCAAAAATATGAATTTAAAATAAAAACTAATAAAAACATCCCTAAAAGTAACTAGATCCTACTAAAAATATACTAAAAACAATGCCAAAAAACGTATAAATTATCCGCTCATCAGTGAGCTAAATGAAACGATGGCCTCAATCATATAAGTGCATGAATACACAAAATAATGGATATAAAGAATCAAACAAATAAAAGATTTCAATCCTAGAAAGTGAATAATGCACACAAGAATGAAAATAAGTGGTTATAAGAAGTATGATGAGCGGACATTTTATACGCTTTTTGGGGTTAATTTCATATAGTTTTTAGTATGTTTTAGTTAGTTTTTAGTTTATTTTCATTAGTTTCTAGGCAAAATTCATATTTCTGGACTTTACTATGAGTTTGTGTGTTTTTCTATAATTTCAGGTATTTTCTGGCTGAAATTGAAGGAGCTGAGCAAAAATCTGATTAGGCTGAAAAAGGACTGTTGATGCTGTTGGATTCTGACCTCTCTGCACTCGGAATGGAATTTCTGGAGCTACACGAGTCCAAATGGCGCGCTTTCAATTGCGTTGGAAAGTAGACATCCAGGGCTTTCCAGCAATATATAATAGTCCATACTTTGCTCAAGGATAGATGACATAAACTGGCGTTCAATGCCAGTTCCATGTTGCAGTCTGGCGTCCAGCGCCAGAAACAAGTTACAAGTTGGAGTTCAACGCCAGAAAAGGATCCAAAGCTGGCGTTGAA
>NC_029792.2:94877550-94880080 GCF_000816755.2 Arachis ipaensis | reverse complement strand
CGGATTGTCATGAATGCTGCCATCAGTTCTAGCTTATACCATGGAGATTCTGATTAAGGAATCTAAGAGATACTCATTCAATTGTATATAGAACGGAGGTGGTTGTCAGGTACACGTTCATGATTTGAGGAAGGTGATGAGTGTCACAGCTCATCACCTCCATCACAGTTAAGTGCGAATGAACATCTTAGATAGGAACAAGCGTGTTTGAATGGAAAACAGAAATACTTGCATTAATTCATCGAGACACAGCAGAGCTCCTCACCCCCAACAATGGGGTTTAGAGACTCATGCCGCCAGAGAATACAAAGTTTAGATCTGAAATGTCATGAGATACAAAATAAGTCTCTAAAAGTTGTTTAAATACTAAACTAGTAGCCTAGGTTTACAAAATATGAGTGGACTATGATGGATGATGCAGAGGTCCACTTCTGGGGCCCACTTGGTGTGTGCTGGGGCTGAGATTTGAGTGAGTCACGTGCAGAGGCCATTTGTGGAGTGGAACGCCAGTTTTTATGCCAGTTTGGGCGTTCAACTCCAGTTTTTGATCCTTTTCTGGCGCTGGACGCCAGAATTGGGCAGAGAACTGGCGTTGAACGCCAGTTTACGTTGTCTATCCTTGTGCAAAGTATGGACTATTATATATTTCTGGAAAGCCCTGGATGTCTACTTTCCAATGCAATTGGAAGCATGCCATTTCGAGTTCTGTAGCTCCAGAAAATCCAATTTGAGTGCAGGGAGGTCAGAATCCAACAACATTAGCAGTCCTTTTTCGGCCTGAATCAGATTTTTGCTCAGCTCCTTCAATTTCAGCCAGAAAAACACACAACTCATAGTAAAGTCCAGAAATATGAATTTTTCCTAAAAACTACTAGAAATAGACTAAAAACTAACTAAAACATACTCTAAACTATATGAAATTATCCCCAAAAAGCGTATAAAATATCCGCTCATCAGGTTTCTCAGTGCTTTTGTTTGGCATCACAACTTGCTCCTTAGCTCCATCTGCCTTTGTTTGCTTCTCATCCTCTGTTGGTTCTTTGATGCTCTCTGCTTGCTTCTGTGTAGTGTCATTGTTGCTTATCAATGTTCTCCCACTCCTTAATTGTATTGCCTTGCATTCCTCCTTGGGATTTGGGATTGTGTCACTGGGCAGTGAGTTTGAAGGTCTCTCAACAGATACTTGCTTGGAGAGTTGCCCAATCTGCCTTTCTAGGCTCTTTAATGATGCTTCATGGAATTTGTTTGTTATTTCCTGGTGTTTCATCATTTTCTCTATCAAGGTCTCTAAGTTGGTGAGTCTTTGAGGTTCAGGTGGTGCTTGTGGTGGGTTGTGAGATGTGGGTGGTGGGTGGTAGGCATTTTGGTTGGTGGAATGGTTGTTGGATTGGTACTGGTTGAGATTAGGGTAGTTGTTTTGAGGTTTTCTGTAGGTGTTTTGGTTAGTCTGCTGCTGGTTGTAGTTTTGATTGTTTCTTGGGTTGTTTTGGTTTGAGTTCCTCTGCCATGGTTGTTGGTTTTGGTTGTGAGTGTCTCCCCATCTGAGGTTGGGGTGATTTTTCCATGAAGGGTTGTAGGTATCACCATAGAATTCATTTGGATTTGAATGCATGTACTGGACTTGTTCCTGCTGTTGCTCCTCTTGGATTTCTTCATTTTGCCCCCATGTGGCTGATGGTTGGCTGGTGTTAACTGCTGCAACTTGGAGGCCATCAATCCTCTTGGTCATTTGCTCAAATTGTTGTTGAATTTGCTGCTGCAATAATTTGTTTTGAGCCAGGATTGAATCCACTCCTTCTAGCTCCATTACTCCTCTCCTTTGTGATGGTTGGCGGCCTCTTTGATGAGCAAAGAAATATTGGTTGTTGGCCACCATATCAATGAGTTCTTGAGCCTCCTCTGCAGTTTTCATGAGTTGCAAGGAACCTCCGGCTGAATGATCCAAAGCTTCCTGGGATTTCAGTGTTAAGCCTTCATAGAAGTTCTGCAGCTTCTCCCACTCATTAAACATGGCAGGGGGACATTTCCTGATTAGAGCCTTGTACCTTTCCCATGCCTCATAGATGGGTTCAGCCTCCATTTGTGTAAATGTTTGTACCTCAGCCTTCAACCTTATAATCCTCTGAGGTGGATAAAACTTGGCAAGAAACTTGGTTACCAAATCATCCTAGTTGTTGATGCTGTCTCTTGGAAAAGATTCCAACCATTGAGTGGCCTTGTCCCTGAGAGAAAATGGGAATAGCATTAGCTTGTAACTGTCAGGAGGCACACCATTAGTTTTGACAAGTTGAATGCTGTCAAAGCCATGCAGCATCCAGACACATCAAAAGATTGCATGGAAGTTGATCTTATTGACTCTTTGGTAGAAGAGATCAACATGGCTGAGAGTCTCGAATCAGAGTTGGAAGACATCTTTAAAGATGTTCAGCTTGATTTGGAGGATTCAGACGAAATGAAAGAGCCTCTGAAATTTCCTCTGGAAGAGGAAAAATCTCCTAAACCCGAGCTCAAACCATTACCACCATCCCTG
>NC_029792.2:94876929-94877497 GCF_000816755.2 Arachis ipaensis | reverse complement strand
AATTTCTCGTCTGATTCCTCTTCTCCAACAATATTTTTCCCTCTTTCAGCTCTTCTTAACCTCCTGAGAGTTCTTTCGTCTTGTTCATGAAAATTGGGCGTGGTTCTTCTTGTACCTGACATACAAGCAGAGCATGAGAAATGCACAAAACCAGTGACACTTCAATCTACTGCAAGATTGAAGTGTTAGTTAGTTTAAGCAAAAAATCAAACAGTTAGTGGGTTAATCAAATACATGCACAAAATCTTATTAGAGGATAATGCTAAACCAGTGGTTCAACCACAGAGGTGGCTAAATCCAGCCATGAAGGAAGTGGTGCAGAAAGAGGTCACCAAATTACTGGAGGCTGGGATTATTTATCCTATTTCTGATAGTCCCTGGGTGAGCCCTGATGAGATATTTTGGTGGAAAATTGAATTTCTCCCAAAACACACAAATCTAACCGGCAAGTGTACCGGGTCGCATCAAGTAATAAAAGCTCACGGGAGTGAGATCGATCCCACAGGGATTGAAGGATTGAGCAATTTTAGCTTAGTGGTTAATTTAGTCAAGCGAATCAAGATTTGGT
>NC_029792.2:94875071-94876909 GCF_000816755.2 Arachis ipaensis | reverse complement strand
ATAGTTAGGTTGCTCTTGATAGTGGACTTTCAGCTGATGATCCCGGGTTAGTTAACCCAAGTCACCGAGTGTTGATGCACTCCAAAGAACTTAGTAATCCAAGTAGATCCTAATACAAAGACACCACAGGCATATATTCTAAGGTTCAAGCTATTGGTGTCCAGCTTTGTTTCTTTTTGTTTTTCTTTTGTTCTGTCACTTCCTTTTTTTTTTCTTTCTTTTTGTTTTTCTTTCTAACCAAGGATTTTTATTCGATTGAGATTCATAGACAGTAGGCCACTCTATACTTAGAAGGAGATATCCTGGCTCTTTATTCACTAAAAGTGAGCTATTATACAATCACACACATACCAGCACTTACTTTTATTCTACTTCTATCTAACAGAGACCATCTTACTTCACATTCAAACATTTCTTTTATTGAACTTAAAGATGCAGGGGACAAAACATACTTTTTGCTAAGTGAAAGTAAACACACAAGCATACACATAGACTAGCTTACTTATTCTAAAAGAAATTTGAATTTGTTTGAACTAAATGAACACTTTAACAAGACATCAATCAAAAGTATTTCTCAACAGCAAAGGTTAAGTATAGATACAACCTATTGGTTTGCATTTCTTTTGTTCTTCTTTCTGTTGTGCCCCTTTTTGAGTTTTGATGCATAGTATCTTCAATTGGTGGTTAACTCCCAGATTTAATTCCCTGCTACTTTTTCTGATTCAACAGGTTAACTCTGGGCAAACTTTTGTGTCCTTGCTAAAGGTTATGAAATTGAGACTAAACAAAAATAGTTAAGTTGTTGAATGATCTGTTTGATTGCTTGGAACTAGCAATGTGCAGGAAGTTAGAATGAAATTTTAAATGAAGTTTTGGTGGAACACCAAACTTAGCATCCTACATTCTTCCTTAGATTGTTTTTCGTGTGCAACACCAAACTTAGCTCCTTGCAATACATAGCAGTTATCCAACACTCTTATTGAAAAAGTTATGAAAAGAAAACTACCTCAGGTTGGGTTGCCTCCCAACAAGCGCTCTTTTATTGTCACTAGCTTGACATCTTTCAATTCTTTTTAAGAAGGCTGTAGGTGTTGAACCTCTTTTTCCTTATCCCATTGTCCTCCCAAGTACAGCTTTGCTCTGTGACCATTTGCTGTGAATTGATTCTTTGTTGCCTCATCTAGCAGTTCAATATTCCCATAGGGAAAAATCTTTGTCACCAAGTATGGGCCAGTCCACTTAGACTTCAGTTTGTCAGGGAAAATTTTAAGCCTCGAATTATACAGGAGCACTTGCTGTCCTGGCTTGAATTCCTTCTTTGTGATCTTCTTGTCATGCCACTTCTTAGCTCTCTCCTTGTATATCTTAGCACTTTCATAAGCTTCTAGTCTAAATTCATCCAACTCATTTAGTTGTAACATCCTTTTTTCTCCTGCAGCTCGGGGATCAAGGTTGAGGAGTTTAGTGGCCCAAAAAGCTCTGTGTTCAAGCTCTACAGGGAGGTGGCAGGATTTGCCATACAATAGCTAAAAAGGTGACTTGCCAATAGGAGTTTTAAAAGCTGTCCTATACGCCCACAATGCATCCTCTAGCTTTCTAGCCAAATCTTTTCTTGTGATTCCCACTGTTTTCTCTAGGATCTTCTTTAATTCCCTATTTGCAAGTTCAGCTTGGCCGTTAGTCTGAGGATGGTAAGGTGTGTCTAATTTGTGAATTACTCCATATTTGTGGAGGAGTTTCTCCATCTGTTTGTTGTAAAAGTGACTACCACCATCACTAACAAGACCCTTGGGCACTCCATACCTAGTGAAGATGTGCTTTTTAAGGAATTGGAGGAC
>NC_029792.2:94864423-94874885 GCF_000816755.2 Arachis ipaensis | reverse complement strand
TATATGACATGATGTAAGTTTCCCTTCTTTTGCCCAAGTACAGCACCAATTGCAAGGTCACTTGCATTACACATGAGTTCAAAAGGTAATTCCCAATCTGGAGGAGTGATGATTGGTGCTGTTGTGAGTCTATTTTTTAAAGTTTCAAAGGCATGCTGGCAGTTTTCATCAAAAACAAAAGGGCTATCAAGTATTAACAGATTACTCAAAGGTTTGGCTATTTTTGAAAAGTCCTTGATAAACCTTCTGTAAAATCCGGCATGCCCCAAGAAACTTCTAACAGATTTCACATTAATTGGTGGAGGGAGTTTTTCTATGATCTCAACCTTTGCCTTATCAACCTCTATTCCTTTTCTTGAAACTTTATGGCCAAGAACAATCCCTTCGGGTACCATGAAATGGCATTTCTCCCAGTTTAAAACCAAATTAGTTTCTTGGCACCGGTTCAAGACAAGGGTTAAATGGTTTAGGCAAGCATTGAAATTATCACCAAAAACAGAGAAGTCATCCATGAAGACCTCTAGAAACTTTTCGACCATATCAGAGAAGATGGATAGCATACACCTTTGAAATGTGGCAGGGGCGTTGCAAAGCGCAAAGGGCATCCTTCGGTATGCAAAGACTCCAAATGGACATGTAAAGGCAATCTTCTCTTGATCCTTGGGGTCCACCATGATTGATTATACCCAGAATATCCATCCAAAAAGCAGTAATATGCATGGCCGGCCAACCTTTCCAGCATCTGATCAATGAATGGGAGAGGGAAGTGGTCCTTTCTGGTTGCATCATTCAACCTTCTATAGTCTATGCACATCCTCCATCCAGTCACTGTTCTAGTAGGAATCAACTCATTCTTCTCATTAGTGATGACCGTCATTCCTCCTTTTTTTGGTACAACTTGAATCGGGCTCACCCATGGGTTGTCAGATATTGGGAAGATTATCCCTGCATTCCACAACTTCATTACTTCCTTTTGGACAACTTCCTTCATTGTGGGATTTAGTCTTCTTTGAGGTTGAACCACTGGTTTGGAATTGTCTTCTAAGAGGATTTTATGCATACACACTGCAGGGCTGATACCTTTTAGGTCATCAATGGTCCATCCCAAAGCATCTTTGTGGGCTTTGAGTACATCAAGAAGTTCTCCCTCTTCCTTCTTTGTCAGGGATGAATTTATGATCACTGGGAAGCTTTCCGATGTGCCAAGGAATGCATATTTGAGATGGGTTGGTAAAGGTTTCAGTTCTTGTTTTCGTACATCTTCCTTCTTGTCTTGTCTTTCATCTTGCTCAGCAGAGGTCTCAGCCACTTGTTCCTCTGTTGCCCCTTGATTTCCTTCTTGCTCTTGAAAATTTTCTTCCAATATTTCTTCCACCAAACTGTCTATCATATCCACTCTTATGTAATCCTCTTGCTCAGGAACGTGTTGCATTGATTTGAACACATTTATGACCATTTGTTCATTATGGACCCTGAAGATCATTTCTCCTTTTTCTACATAAATGATGGCCCTTGCTGTGTGTAGAAATGGCCTTCCCAGAATGATTGAGTCNNCTTTGGTGGGTCGCTCATTTCTTGAATTTTTGATGCCTTGAGGTGGGGTATTTAATGTTTTCCCACTTCTTAATTGAACTTCTTGGCATTCTTCTGCTGTTTGCTTTGATAGCTGCTGCTTTGTTTGCTTAAACTGTTCGTCCATATGTATATTAGCTATCCTTGTCTCCTGTAACCTGTCTTTGAATTCAGCTAGCTGCTTTGTTAGAAAATCTAATTGCTGATAGAATTCAGCAGCTTGTTTTACAGTACTGAATTCAGCAGTTACTGTTTTAACCTCTTCATTCATGGAAGGGTTGCTGCCTAGGTAGGCCTCTCTTGAATTTTTATTGGCTATCTTGTAGAGTTCAGTGGAAATCAGCTGATGAACCTCCACTTCCTTCCCAGTCATGATGCAATGAATCATCACTGCTCTTTTAACTATGACTTCAGAACGGTTGCTAGTTGGCAACAGAGAACGCCCAATGAAGTCCAGCCATCCTCTGTCAACTGGTTTGAGATCCTCTCTCTTGAGCTGATTCGGGACGCCCTTGGTGTTGGTGGTCCACCTGGCTCCAGGGATACATATGTCCTCTAGAATCTTATCCAGGCCAATGTCTGCTCTCATCATCCTCCTGTTGAAGGAGTTTGGATCATCCTTTAACTGAGGTAGCTTTAATATCTCTCTGATCTTGTCAGGGGTGGTATGAACAATCTTTCCCCTGACCATGGTCCGAAATTCGTAGCAGGCTGTTCCAGATAGTCTTTGCTTGTCAGTCTGCCACATGTTAGCATAGAACTCCTGGACCATGTTCCTTCCTACTTTCGTTTCAGGATTAGCTAGGACTTCCCAGTTCCTGATTCGAACTTGCTCCTGGATCTCCGGATATTCATCTTCTTTCAGATCGAATCTCACTTCCGGGATCACTGATCTCAGACCCATTACTTTAAGATAATGGTCTGAATGTTCTTTAGATAAGAACTTCCCTTGATTCCAAAGTGATTTTGGAACGCTCTCTTTCTTGCCTCTTGGAGTGGATTGTTTTCCTTTGGGAGCCATGATCTTGGTAGTGATCTTCGGATAAACACACCAAACTTAGAGGTTTGCTTGTCCTCAAGCAAAAGAAAAGAAAGGAGAGGGATAGAAGGAGATCGAGGTGCACTTGTTGATGGGGGAGGGGGGAGGCCGAACCCAAATTTAAAGGGGTGGGGTGGTGGATTTTCGAAAAATTGGAAGAGATAAGATAAAAAGATTTAGTTGAAAAAGATAAGATAGAAGATATAGTTTGATTTTGAAAAGATAGGATAGATTTTTGAAAAAGATAAATCTGGATTTTTGAAAAAGATAATATGAAAAAGATATTGAAAAGATTTTAAAAAAGATAGATTTGTTTTTGGAAAAGATTTGAAAAGAGTTGGATTGAATTTGCAAAGGGGGTGTGTGCTTATGAATTAAGATACATTTGATATTTTCAAAGTGGGATTTTTAGAAATTAGGATTCTTGACATGTTTATGTAAATAAAATCATGTATTGAATCATAAAATTATAAATTAGAATGGAAATACGTGTGGGATAAATGGATTTGGCTCCTCCCTGGCTCCCTGGCGTTTGAACGCCCAAACACTGCTTGTTTTGGGCGTTCAGCGCCCAAATGCTGATCTCCTGGGCGTTCAGCGCCCACTTGCTGCCATTCCTGGCGTTCAACGCCCAGTGGGTGGCCATTTCTGGCGTTGAACGCCCAGCTCCTCCCCTTGTGATTTTCATGTGCCAACGTTAGCCACCAAAGTTAGGGGCTAACGTTGGCGCAAACTTTTGCTCCTTCCCTTGTATTTTTCAAGTGCCAACGTTAGCCCAAAAGTTAGAGGCTAACGTTGGCGCAAACTTTTGGTGGCCAGGGAAGTTTTTCTTATGCCAACGTTAGCCACCAAGTTAGGGGCTAACGTTGGCGCAAACTTTTGGTGCCCAGGGGTGATTTTCATGTGCCAACGTTAGCCCAAAAGTTAGGGGCTAACGTTGGTGCAAACTTTTGGTGCCCAGGGAGTGATTTTCAAGTTCCAACGTTAGCCCAAAAGTTAGGGGCTAACGTTGGGGCTAACTTTTCACCCAAAAGTTTGTGCAAAAGTTTGAGGCTAACTTTAGGTCCAGCTTTTTGCTTCCTGGTTCAATTTCACTTATTCCATTGTCCTCTCTTTACTCCTAGCTATTCCTTCTTGCTTCAACCTTTCTCCAAGCTTTCTTCACCTATCATTAATCAACCAAACACATCAAAGCTATGCTCAAAATCATGAGATATTCATTCTTTCATAATATGTGACAATTATAGCATAAAACCCCATGAAACAGCATGAATTCATACATGGTTAATTAAATCAAAGGAAGCATGAAAATCTACCTAACTGACTTGCTTTTGGCTCAAGAAAGTGCACAATTCAATTGAAAACTAAAGAAAAAGGCTAGTGAAACTAGGCTAAGATGACTTGTCATCAAGCCCTGTTCAAGTTGTCCCCGAAAAGGGAGGCATGACAGTGGTTCATAATGAAAAGAATGAACTGGTTCCTATAAGAACAGTTACAGGGTGGTGCATGTGTATTGACTACAGAAGGCTCAATACAGCCACCAGAAAGGATAATTTTCCTTTACCATTCATAGACCAGATGCTAGAAAGACTGGCAGGTCATGATTATTACTGCTTTTTGGATGGCTACTCAGGCTATAACCAGATTGTAGTAGATCCCCAGGATCAAGAGAAAACAGCATTCACATGTCCATCTGGAGTGTTTGCTTATAGAAGGATGCCGAAGGTGGATCAAGCAAAAATAGAGGAAATTGAAAAATTACCACCACTTGCCAATGTTAAGGCAATCAGAAGCTTTCTGGGGCATGCAGGATTCTATAGGAGGTTTATAAAGGATTTTTCAAAAATCACAAAACCTCTGAGCAATCTGCTAGCTGCTGACACGCCATTTGTGTTTGACACAGAGTGTCTGCAGGCATTTGAAACGTTGAAAGCCAAGCTGGTCACAGCACCAGTTATTTCTGCACCAGACTGGACATTACCATTTGAGCTAATGTGTGATGCTAGTGATCACGTGACGTCGGGTTTTCTACCAGTAAAGAAATTCATAGAAACGGTTGCGTTGTAGATATAGTTTCTAAACCGGCAAAAATCCCTTCGTATAAACGTGTTGGGTGTCACAAGTAACAAACCCCTTTAAAAATTGTTAACCGAGTATTCAAACCTCGGGTCATCTTCTCAAGGAACTGTGAGGAAGTATGTTCTTATTATTGGCTATAAAGGTTGTAATCGGGGTTTAGAAGGTGAGAAGCAAGTAATTTAAATGACGAGTGAATTAAATGGCAATTAAGAATAAATAATAACTGTAAAGCAACTTTTAGCAGGGTAGACAAATTAGAGGTCCAACATAGTTATCTCTCTCAACAATAATGAAAGTTGAATCTAAACTCCACTTGGTCAACCTTCACCAGGGCAAAGGAAAGTCAAGGGACTAATTAAATTGACTTTCGAATCCTAATTATTTCCTCAGAAAAGGTTGGGATTATTTAAGTTCAGCTCAATTAGCAAGATAGCGATTATCAATTATGTTGAGTTTAATAACTGTTGAGTTAGTAAATTCTTAACCAGAACCAAAAGGAGAAAAGTAAAATTTCTGGAATGATAAAGAGGTCCTTAGATGAGAAGCAATGGTAACTTAAATCAAAGAGGACAATCATAAACTGAAAATACCTCAATTATCATTAATTCAAATAACAGTCTGTAACATGAGAGAATTCATAAATCAAATTATAATAATCAATTCAAATGTTGGAATGAATAAATAGAAGTAATACTAAAAGAACATTAAACCTGGGATCCAGAGTTACTCTTAAAACAAGAAGAAATCCTAAATCCTAAAAGAGAGAGAAGATCTCCCTCTCAACTAAATCTAAATCATTGAAAGGTAAAAATATGCGAGCTCCCTTTGAATGGAAGCATTCCCACACTTTATAACCTCTGGTCTATGCTGTCTGTACTTGGATCTGGGCCAAAAAGGGCTTCAGAATTCGCTGGGGGCGTATTCTGTAATTTCTGGTGCGTGGCCTCTGTCACGCGTCTGCGTGGGTCACGCGGTCGCGTCATTCGGAGCTTTTCCTTGCCACGTAGTCGCGTCAATCATGCGACCGCGTCATATGCGTTCTACTTAAGGCGCGCGGTCACGTCAGTCATGCGGCCGCGTCGCTGCTGATTCGTGTTTGGCACGCGATCGCGTCATCCATGCAATCACGTGGATACCAGTTTCTTTAAAGCTCCGTTTTGCTTTCTCCTTCCATTTTAGTATGTTTCCTTTTTCATCCTTTAAGTCATTCTGCCTTAGAAAATCTGAAACTACTCAACACACTAATCACGGCATCGAATGGAAATAACGGTAATTAAAATAATTAATTTTTTAAAGCTTAGGAAACATGTTTTTCACAACATGACATAATAAGGGAAAGTAAAACCATGCAATTAATGTGAATAAGTAGGTGAAGAGTTGAATAAATCACTCTAATTAAGCACAAAAGAACTCATGAAATATGGGTTTATCAACCTCCCCACACTTAAACACTAGCATGTCCTCATGTTAAATCCAAGGTAAATAATTAAGGTTAAAGTGATGGAATGTTATGAAATGCAACCTATGCTAAATGCATCTACCTAATGAGTCATGCAATTCTAATTCATCCACTCATATATAAAGCCTACATGTAGTCAAGTTATTTCACATTCTCAAGGATATATATATATAACCCTTAAATAATAAAGCATTTTAGCAAATGAGATAGGAAAGAAAACTTTGTACAAACTTGCAAAACAATTAGTAATTTAAGTACAGATATATGTTGATGAGTTATTGAACCCTCACTGGATTTTGTGTTTACTCTCTAGTCACTCAGTGTTTATTGGGTTTATTCACTCTATTTCTCTTTTTATTCTTAATTTCTATAGCTTTGTTCTTCATCTAACCAATCAACAATTATAGAATATAGTCATACCAAAACTCATGAGGTCTTTAATTAAGGTTGTAATGGGGCCAAGGTAAAGGGTAAGGATATATGTATAAGGCTAAGTGAGCTAATAAGTGAATCCTTAATTAGACTAAGATCTCACCTAACATACATATTTAGTAAAATAAAATTTCTTTACCTATTTTCCCATATTTTCCACTTATTGTTGCATGCTCATGTTTCACTTTTTATTTTTATTCCATGTGCATTGTTTTTATTGGGGAATTTCTTTTTGTATCCCCTTTTATTTAGATGCTGAAAAATAAAATTTTTTTTTAATGCACATGATAATTAAATCACTTAGATTTTCTCATGAGCATGCTTCCCAAATTTTATTTTATTCCTTTTTACTTTTTCTACCTTTTGTTTCTATCATCCATGTTCCCAAAAGGTTTCCGACATTTTACTCTATTCATGATTTCTATCTTAAGCTGACTAAGGATTCACTTGGGATTTTCTTTTGTTTTTCTGCTTAAGGCTAGTAATTTGGCTAAATAGAATAAAGGGGTTTTAATAGGCTCAAAGGGGCTAACAAGGGTGATGTAAAAGGCAGGCTAATTTCGGGGTGAGTGAGCTAAAATCAAATGATGGCCTCAATCATTCTCTTGGTATGTATCTATTCTATATTCTATAATTGGACATATAGATTAAAGCAAAGGAAAAAACATCAGAATAAAAAGAAATGTAACACACAGAAATGAAATTATGGTTTGAATGCAACCATACAATTTAAGCTCAAGACTCACAGGCTGTGTGTTCTCTAACTCAGGCATCATATATCATTTATATATTGTATGCAGGTTTAGTTAAAAATTCCCATTATTCTCTTGAAAAAAATTATTTAGGGTAGCTTTTAAAGTTTTAATATTCCTCCTTGATGAAATGTTGCCAACTAACATGTAATGCTATATATACAAGGTGTGGGTTGTTTTGATTCTGTTAAAGTTTCTAGTTTACTTCCTTTTTATATTTTTCTATTTAAACTATACTATCTTTATGCTAAAAAAAAGGGTAAACTATACTAATTGATCCACTAATAAATCAGAATTGCAAACTAAACTAAATGACTAAAATGAGCTAAATAACTAAAATATGAACAAAAATGCAAAATGTAGAAAATAGAGTAAAATACACAAGTAGCAATGTATAACTACTCAGAAAATAACAGTAAAAGAAAAAGAGAAAAATACAGAAAAATATCCAAAATAAAAAAAAAAGTATGTAGTAGTTCACCAAAATAAACGCCAGAGATGGCGACCTCCCCACACTTAAAATGAAGCATCGTCCTCGATGCTCAATCAAGCTGGGTGTGAAGGAGTGTCATCACTGGTAGGGATGGCAGTTGGGGTCTTTATGGCGGTGGTGGGCCGAGAGTCTGGCTGCTGTAGAGGGGGGACTGACTGGATCGGGATCTCCGGATCTGCAGTCTCTATCTGGGGCATAACCTCCTGATGCGGGGCAGCCTGCTCTGTGGCTGCCTGCTGATGAGTCTCCACCTGGGAATGAGTCTCCTCCTCGTACTCATCCTCCTCCTCCTCTGATGGCTCTGAAGGGGTGTCGGGTTCGGAGGGGATGTCGGCGCCCTATCTGATCATCAGCTTCAGATGGGAATAGCGTCGCCTGCTGCGGTGCTCCAATCTCTCATACCGGCGCCTGTTACGGCGCTCCATCTGATCAAGCTGGCGAAAAAGACGGTGCACGAGGCGATAAACTGGCTCAGAGGCGGGTGGAGGTGCAGTGGTGGCAGCAGGGGCAGCTGGGTCAGCTGTGGATGAAGAGGGTCAAGCAGACGGAGGGGCTGTCTCATCAGGAGCAGTGACAGGTGGTGGTCTGTAGCCCAAAGCAAGGAAGTTTCTGCTATGAGGGATGATCTTCCTGCAGTCCGCTGCTGGTGGTCATTCATCGGCATCCTCCCAAGGCACATCAGCCTGACGGCCTAGCCGTGTAACCAGGTAAGGAATGGGGAGTGTGACTCGGACGTGGGCCCTGGCCATATAATGCCGGATAAAACAAGGCAGATAAATGTCCTTACCCTCCAGCACACACCAAAGGAGGGTGATCATGGTAGCCGGGATCTTCGTCTCGTGAGTACTCGGTATCACAAAATTACTCAAGATCTGATGCCATAGCCGAGCCTCATCATTTAAGTACACTCTCTTGATCCCTCGAGGCATAGTGGTGTTCTGACCCATCTCCCAAGGAACAGCAGGGTCGAGAGCAATCCGTGCCTTCACAGTATCCCAATCAAACTGCATCTGGCCCATGTCCTCCTCAGCCTGTGCATAACCATCTGGCTGATCGGATTTGGCTGGAAGATGGAGAATGGTCTCTATGGCCTCCTCAGTGACCAGAATTTGCTTTCTCCTTAGGTTCACTGCATCTAGGGTAGTAAGGTAGTAGTTGCAATAGAATTCCCGTACCCAAGATGCATTGACCTCTGTCAGTGATCTCTCCAGGAAGAACCAGCCCCTTTGCTTGATTTGCTCAGTAGTGTATTGCTGGAGGGCTTCTAGAATCTTCAAGGTACATTCCAGGTATAGATTTCTGGAGTCTGCAAAAGTCGGGTACTTCAGCTCACAGTACCGGTTTACAAATTTTATAAGATCAGTCGAAGGGAGCAGCTGGTCAGCTTTTTCCTGCTGTGTGAAATTCTTCTCCCGCCATGATGAATCGTGCATTAGAGTAATGATGGACTGGGAGGAATCTCCTCTCTTGCGCTTGCCAGTAGCCTTGCCTTTACCTTTCCTCTGTGAGGCAGACATCCTGAAAAACAGAAAACCAGGAATGGATAAAAAAAATAGGAAAGCAAATAGGCAATTTAAACAAAGGAAACTCAAATCGGTAAGGGAGAAATAGAATAAGGAAAATGAGTATATGAAATGTGATTGAATTTATGTTAAATGGAAAAAAAAGCAATATGCCATGGTTAGAAAGTTAGGGGAAAGTGAAAATAATCAGAAAAGAGATCAAAAGGGTTAGTATGGTTAGGATTTGAAAAAGAAATTAGTGAATTAAAATTAGAGAGTTAGGAAGGTAAGTGGCATAGAAAAATTCCATATAACAAGGATTCACAGGTAAGAATAGAAGTACTCATAATTGAATAAAGAAAACAGGGTGATGCTGATTCGAATAGAAATAAAGAAATCAGAAATTGGAATCAGTGAATCACAAATGCATGTTATGAACCAGGAAAGCAAAAGAGGATAAGAAAGTGGCCCTTAGCATTCATGAAATGGTTTGGGGGAGGTAGAGTAAAACAGAGTTGCCAAACCAAAACAAGAATGAAAACAATTTTCAAAAAATTTGGGCAGCATTCCGGCTAAAATTGGATTGTCCCGGAAAATAAACAGCAATCATATCAGTTCATATGAATTCAAAAAATCAAGCTGCATGTACATAGATATAAAATAAACATAAAAACTCAATGTAAACAGCAGCAACATACAAGAAAGCAACATATGAAACATGATTATAGCAGCAATAGATTTGCACATAGGATAAAACAGAAGTAAGAACAGTGCAAGTAAACAGACCTAGATCCACTAACCACAGCCTAAGCTACCTAAAAACCTAAAAATCCACTACAACATGCAAGTCTAGCTAGCCTAATTATGAACATAAACGGAATAAAAAATACAGAAAAGTGACGAACGGATAAAAAGGTTGCGTGTTGCGAAACCTGGTAAGCGGAAGGGGTGGAACAGGGAAGAAGGTGGCTGCGGCGGCGTCCGGCGCGGTGGTGGTGCACCGCGATGTGGTGGTAGCTGAGGGGGCAGTGGCGGCGAGGGTTTTGGGTTGGTGATAGAAGAAGGGGGTGTGGTTGGGTGGCGGAGAGGGAGGGGGCGCGGCTGGGTGGCGGTGGTCGCAGAGGCAGTGGTGGA
>NC_029792.2:94846838-94864211 GCF_000816755.2 Arachis ipaensis | reverse complement strand
CACGACTCCAGCGCCATTTTAGCGCAACTCTCTGTCTCCTTTTGGGGTGATGTGCAATCCATGCGACGCGATCGCGTCGCTCACGCGGTCGCGTGGGATTGGTATTGGGTAAGTGACGCGATCGCATGGGGCATGCGATCGCATGGGCTAATTTGTGCGAAACGCACAAGGGCCGCACGATTCCAGCCCAACTTTCAGTTCGTTGGATCCTTACGCCGATATATATATCACGCGGCCGCATGGTTCACGCGGTCGCATGGGTGGTGTTTTGCGCGATACGACACGATCGCATGGGGCATGCGGTCGCGTCGTGCAACCCTTTTTTTTTTTGAAACTAAAAAATGCAGGATGCAGTGATGGACATGAATGCTATGCATGATTCCAGGCTTAATAAATTAAAATAGAAAAGGAAAAATGAAAGCAATTAACAAGAAATAAGTTGAAAAAGAGGCGACCATACCATGGTGGGTTGTCTCCCACCTAGCACTTTTAGTTAAAGTCCTTAAGTTGGACATTGGAAGAGTATCCTGTTATGGTGGCTTGTGTTTAAATTCGTCCAAAAATCTCCACCAGTGCTTGGAATGCCAATAGCCTCCGGGGTCCCAAACTAGGCATGTAAAGCTTCTGAGCAGCTTCAAACAAATTTTTTGGCTCCTGGGGTAACAAATGTAAGAATAAACCTCAGGATTCCAAGCCTTGCGTTTAAATCCGCCTCCGTCTTGGTCTACATGTCTCCATCCGGGCGGCTTAAAAAGTAGAATCTCACCATGGTGACCAAACGTTCTCTGTGATCCATGCAATTGAGCATGATACCAATCTGTGTACTTCGAGGTGAAGCGTAGAACCTTATTGAACCTGGTGCACCAGCTCTGAATACGAGCCATTTCCCTCTTACTCTTAAAGCGCAGAGAGCTCTAAGCTGGCCATTTGTTTCAAGCAAACCATATTCAAGTGAATAAGTAAAATTATAAGTTAAGGATTGTACCCACTTGAAGCTTGTATTGGGTGGTAGTGGCCTTGGGATAGGTGTTTTTGGTGGTTCTGCAAGTTCCGTTTCCTTGTGTTCTTCTGTGAATTCTTCCACTTCCTTGCAAAGATCTTCAATTGTATCTGTATCCTGGTCAAAGTCTTCTATGTCTTCCTCATCACGCGAGTCATAGATTGGAGGTTGAGAGAAATCTACCTCCGCATCATTTTCATATTCACTTGGGGAAGATTCTTCGATCTCAGAGAATTCACTTACGGACGCAAGTTCATCACTAGGAGAACTAGACTTGTGACGATCATTATCAAGGAAATTTGCTTCTTGGATTATTCCGTCTGATTCTTCGTAAATGACTTGCCTTGGAGATTGTACGGTATCCTCCTTAGCATTAACTGTGGCATCTTGGACGGAGTTTTCCTATATTCTGGATTCCCAAGGAAGTTCAGCATCGCCTAGATCTTCAACCAACTCTTCTTCTTGAACAATGACAGCTTCTTCCACTTGTTCTAGTACGATTTCATTCTCTGTCTTGTCCACTGGAGTCTCTAATATTTCCTTCATGCTACGCTCTTCATTGGGCTGTCCACATGGAGCTGTGGTTGATCCTTGTATATTTGAGCACCTAGTGGCCCATTGAATTAGTGCTTGCTCCAGTTGTTGAATGGTTGTTTGAAATTTAATTACTGTTTCCTTTAGGCGATCCTTTGCTTCGCGGTTTGCCAGACTTGGACATGATACAAAGGAAAGTGGTGATGATTAGGAACGATTGGATTGGTATTGGGGTAAGAAAGGATCATATGATGGCGAATGGTGAAGAGAAGCTTGTGAGTGTGGTGGTTCGAGGTTATGTTGAAAGGATGGTTCATATGCACGGGGTGGGGCTTGTTGGTAATTACAAGGTTGTCCACCATGTCTTTCAGATGGGTATGCACGGTAGAATGGTCTCTGTCTAGGATATCTCGGAGGGTGTTGCTGCCAAAAGGGTTGATTAGATCCTCTTGGTTCCATCCATCCTTGATTGGTCTGACCTTGATGCACATTCCTTCTGTAACTTCTATTTCCTTTAATAATATTAGAACCAAAGTCAAAGCGAGAGGGGTGAGAGTTCATAGTAGCAAATAAAGATAAAAAAGGAAAAACAAAAGTAAATAAACAAACAAAAGAAAAATATTTACAATAACCAATAATAAGGCAAACGTTAGCAGTTCCTCGGCAACGGCGCCATTTTGACATCGGGTTTTCTACCAGTAAAGAAATTCATAGAAACGGTTGCGTTGCAGATATAGTTTCTAAACCGGCAAAAATCCCTTCGTAGAAACGTGTTGGGTGTCACAAGTAACAAACCCCTTTAAAAATTGTTAACCGAGTATTCAAACCTCGGGTCGTCTTCTCAAGAAACTGCGAGGAAGTATGTTCTTATTATTGGCTATAAAGGTTGTAATCGGGGTTTAGAAGGTGAGAAGCAAGTAATTTAAATGACGAGTGAATTAAATGGCAATTAAGAATAAATAATAACTGTAAAGCAACTTTTAGCAGGGTAGAGAAATTAGAGGTCCAACATAGTTATCTCTCTCAACAATAATGAAAGTTGAATCTAAGCTCCACTTAGTCAACCTTCACCAGGGCAAAGGAAAGGCAAGGGACTAATTAAATTGACTTTTGAATCCTAATTATTTCTTCAGAAAAGGTTGGGATTATTTAAGTTCAGCTCAATTAGCAAGATAGCGATTATCAATTATGTTGAGTTTAATAACTGTTGAGTTACTAAATTCTTAACCAGAACCAAAAGGAGAAAAGTAAAATTTCTGGAATGATAAAGAGGTCCTTAGATGGGAAGCAATGGTAACTTAAATCAAAGAGAACAATCATAAACTGAAAATACCTCAATTATCATTAATTCAAATAACAGTCTGTAACATGAGAGAATTCATAAATCAAATTATAATAATCAATTCAAATGTTGGAATGAATAAATAGAAGTAATACTAAAAGAACATTAAACCTGGTATCCAGAGTTACTCTTGAAACAAGAAGAAATCCTAAATCCTAAAAGAGAGAGAAGATCTCCCTCTCAACTAAACCTAAATCATTGAAAGGTAAAAATATGCGAGCTCCCTTTGAATGGAAGCATTCCCACACTTTATAACCTCTGGTCTATGCTGTCTGTACTTGGATCTGGGCCAAAAAGGACTTCAGAATTCACTGGGGGCGTATTCTGTAATTTCTGGTGCGTGGCCTCTGTCACGCGTCCGCGTGGGTCATGCGGTCGTGTCATTCGGAGCTTTTCCATGCCATGCGGTCGCATCAGTCATGCGACCGCGTCATATGCGTTCTGCTTAAGGCGCGCGGTCACGTCAGTCATGCGGCCGCGTCGCTGCTGATTCGTGCTTGGCACGCGATCGCGTCATCCATGCGATCGTGTGGATACCAGTTTCTTTAAAGCTCCGTTTTGCAGGACCTTTCCCACCATCATACTCAAACACTTATATTCTGGTGGCAGTTGACTACGTATCAAAATGGGTAGAGGCCGTTGCCTCACCCACCAATGATACTAAAATAGTGCTGAAGTTCCTCCAGAAGTATATCTTCAGCAGGTTTGGGGTCCCTAGAGTACTAATCAGTGATGGGGCACTCACTTCTGCAACAAACAGCTTTACTCTGCCATGGTCCGGTATGGGATTCGCCACAAGGTGGCAACTCCATATCATCCACAAACTAATGGGCAAGCTGAAGTCTCTAACAGAGAGCTAAAAAGAATCCTAGAATGGACTGTAAATACCCGTAGAAAGGATTGGGCAAGAAGCTTGGATGATGCTCTGTGGGCATACAGAACAGCATTCAAGACTCCTATAGGGACCTCTCCACACCAACTTGTAAATGGTAAGGCATGTCACCTGCCCGTGGAACTGGAACATAAAGCCTACTGGGCAACCAGATTCCTGAACTTTGATGCCAAATTAGCTGGAGAAAAAAGATTGCTTCAGCTAAATGAGCTAGAGGAATTCAGATTCACTGCTTTCGAAAATGCCAAGCTTTATAAAGAGAAATCAAAAAAGTGGCATGACAGAAAGCTGTCATCTAGAATCTTTGAACCAGGACAGAAGGTTCTGTTGTTTAACTCTAGACTCAGGCTATTCCCCGGGAAACTGAAATCCCAGTGGAGGGGACCACATGTGATTACAAGTGTATCACCATATGGATATGTGGAACTTCAAGATATTGATTCTGATAAGAAGTTCATTGTTAATGGACAGAGAATCAAGCGCTATCTTGAAGGCAATATTGAGCAAGAGTGCTCAAGACTGAAGCTAAATTAAAAGCTCAGCAAGGTCTAGCTAAAGACAATAAAGAAGCGCTTGCTGGGAGGCAACCCAGCCATGGGGCATCACTTCCTCTAAGCATTTTGCCCTATTCTTGATTTTATTTATTTATATAAAGTTCATTGATACTAAGGTAAAGAGTCAATTGTATAAGTTTACAGGGTTACAGAAGGATTCTGCACACAAAACAGAGAAAAAGAGCTCACTGGCAAGAAAACGGCAGTAAAAGTCTATTTTGGGCGTTCAACGCCCAAAAGAAGCATCCACTGGGCGTTGAACGCCAGTAAGGATAGCCATCTGGGCGTTAAATGCCAGAAAGAAGCATCTTCTGGGCGTTGAACGCCAGAAAGAAGCTCCTTTTGGGCGTTTAACGCCAGATTTACAGCGTCCTGGGCGTTCAGAAAAACGCCCAGTGACAAAGGAGTTCCTGGCGTTCAACGCCAGAAAGAAGCAACAGCTGGGCGTTGAACGCCCAGGAGAAGCAGCAGTTGGGCGTTGAACGCCCAAAACATGTAGCGTTTGGGCGTTCAAACGCCAGGATGGTGGGGAGGAGGTAAATTCGTTTTTTCTTCATATTTTTCATTTTAATCTTAATTTTCATGTTTCAATTTATGATTTCTTGCATAAACATGTTACAAACCCTGATTTCTAAAATCCCTAATTTCTAAAAAACCATCTTTAAAAATATTAAATGTATCTTAATCCATAAGCACAAATCCTTTTTTTTCAATCCAATTCAACTCTTTTTCAAAATTTTCAAAACAAATCTATCTCTTTTCATTCAAAAATCTTTTCAACTAATCAATATCTTTTTCAAATCTCCATATTATCTTTTTCAAAAATCCAATTTTATCTTTTTCAGATATCTTTCAAATCTTTTCAATTTTAAATTATATCTTTTCTTATCATACTTATTTTTTTTTTAAAATCATATCTTCTATCTTATCTTTCTCCCTATTTTCGAAAACCCCCCTCCCTTTTAAAAACCCATTCGGCCTCCTTCCTCTCATCCATCATCCTACACTAGCTCTCCTTCTATCCCTCTCATTTCTTTTCTTTTGTTTGAGGACAAGCAAACCTCTAAGTTTGGTGTGTTTATCCGTGATCACTAAACCATACCCACTAAGATCATGGCTCCTAAAGGAAAACAACCCACTCCAAGAGGCAAGAAAGAGAGTGTTCCAAAACCACTTTGGAATCAAGGGAAGTTCTTAACTAAAGAACATTCAGACCATTATTACAAAATAATGGGTCTAAGATCAGTGATCCCGGAAGTTAGATTCGATCTGAAAGAAGACGAATATCCGGAGATCCAGGAGCAAATTCGAATCAGGAACTGGGAGATCCTAGCTAATCCTGAAACGAAAGTGGGAAGGAATATTGTCCAGGAGTTCTATGCTAATATGTGGCAAATAGACAAGCAAAGACTATCTGGATCTGCTCTCTATGACTATCGGACCTTGGTTAGAGGAAAGATTGTTCATATCCACCCTGACAAGATCAGGGAGATCTTAAAGCTACCTCAGCTGAAAGATGATCCAGACTCCTTCAATAGGAGAATGATGAGAACAGACAAGGGCCTGGATAAGATTCTAGAGGATATATGTATCCCTGGAGCCAGGTGGACCACCAGCACGAAGGGTGTCCCAAATCAACTCAAAAGAGAACATCTCAAACCAGTCGCCAGAGGATGGCTGGACTTCATTGGGCATTCTCTGCTGCCCACTAGCAACAATTCTGAAGTCACTATCAGAAGAGCAGTGATGATCCATTGCGTCATGATGGGAAAAGAAGTGGAAGTTCATCAACTGATTTCAACTGAATTTTACAAAAATCCACTTCCCAGAACACAGGTTGTTAAATTCCAATCTTAGCCTTAACTCTGTGATAACTGTTTTTATTTTAGTTTTACCTTAAGAGTCATATAGTAGTAATTAGTATCTATATTTTTGATTTTATCTCCAATTAAGCTATAATTTAATTTTATCATCATCATTAAACATAAATAAAATAGAAGAATTTCTTTAGAATACGAGGCAATAAATTTCGAGTTTTTTTTACAAGAAAAATTCTAATTATTTACATGTGGTGGCAATGCTTTCTGTCTCCTGAATGAATGCTTGAACAGTGCATATGTCTTTTGAATTTGATGTTTAAGACTGTTAAATATGTTGGCTCTTGAAAGAATGATGAACATGAGACATGTTATTGATAATCTGAAAAATTATAAAAATGATTCTTGAAGCAAGAAAAAGCAGTGAATACAAAAGCTTGCAGAAAAAAAAAGAGAAAGAAAAAGAAAAAGCAAGCATAAAAAGCCAATAGCCCTTAAAACCAAAAGGCAAGGGTAAAAAGGATCCAAGGCTTTGAGCAACAGTGGATAGGAGAGCCTAAAGGAATAAAATCCTGGCCTAAGTGGCTAAACCAAGCTGTCCCTAACCATGTGCTTGTGGCGTGAAGGTGTCAAGTGAAAACTTGAGACTGAGCGGTTAAAGTCAAGGTCCAAAACAAAAAGAAGACTGTGCTTAAGAACTCTGGACACCTCTAATTGGAGACTTTAGCAAAGCTGAGTAACAATCTGAAAAGGTTCACCCAATTATGTGTCTGTGGCATTTATGTATCTGGTGGTAATACTGGAAAACAAAGTGCTTAGGGCCACGGCCAAGACTCATAAAGTAGCTGTGTTCAAGAATCATCATACTAAAATAGGAGAATCAATAATACTATCTGCATTCTAAGTTCCTATAGATGCCAATCAATCTGAGCTTCAATGGATAAAGTGAGATGCCAAAACTATTCGGAAGCAAAAAGCTACTAGTCCCGCTCATCTAATTAGAATCCGAGCTTTACTCAAAAACTCTGAGATATTATTGCTTCTTGACTTATTAGTAGTCTATTTTATTTATCTAGTTGCTTGGGGACAAGCAACAGTTTAAGTTTGGTGTTGTGATGAGCGGATATTTTATACGCTTTTTGGGGTTAATTTCATATAGTTTTTAGTATGTTTTAGTTAGTTTTTAGTTTATTTTCATTAGTTTCTAGGCAAAATTCATATTTCTGAACTTTACTATGAGTTTGTGTATTTTTCTGTAATTTCAGGTATTTTCTGGCTGAAATTGAGGGAGCTGAGCAAAAATCTGATTCGGCTGAAAAAGGACTGCTGATGCTATTGGATTCTGACCTCTCTGCACTCGGAATGGAATTTCTGGAGCTACAGGAGTCCAAATGGCGCGCTTTTAATTGCGTTGGAAAGTAGACATCCAGGGCTTTCCAGAAATATATAATAGTCCATACTTTTCTCAAGGATAGATGATGTAAACGGGCGTTCAACGCCAGTTCCATGTTGCAGTCTGGCGTCCAGCGCCAGAAACAAGTTACAAGTTGGAGTTCAACGCCAGAAATAGGTTACAACCTGGCGTTGAACGCCCAAAACAGCCCATGCACGTGAGAAGCTTAAGTCTCAGCCCCAGCACACACCAAGTGGCCCCAGAAGGGGATTTCTGCACCATCTATCATAATTTACTCATTTTCTGTAAACCTATGTTACTAGTTTAGAATTTAAACAACTTTTAGAGATTTATTTTGTATCTCATGACATTTTTAGATCTGAACTTTGTACTTTTTGATGGCATGAGTCTCTAAACTCCATTGTTGGGGGTGAGGAGCTCTGCTGTGTCTCGATGAATTAATGCAAGTATTTCTGTTTTCCATTCAAACATGCGTATTCCTATCTAAGATATCCATTCGCACTTCAATATGAATGTGATGAATGTGACAATCATCATCATTCCTCCACTAATGCGTGCCTGACAACCACTTACGTTCCACCGTAGAATGAATGAATATCTCTTAGATCTCTTAATCGGAATCTTCATGGCATAAGCTAGATTGATGGCAGCATTCAAGAGAATCCGGAAAGTCTAAACCTTGTCTGTGGTATTCCGAGTAGGATTCAGGGAATGAATGACTGTGACGAGCTTCAAACTCGCGAGTGCTGGGCGTAGTGACAGACGCAAAAGGATAGTAAATCCTATTCCGGTACGATTAAGAACCTGCAGATGATTAGCCGTGCGGTGACAGCGCACCTGGACCCTTTTCACTGGAAGGATGGATGGTAGCCATTGACAACGGTGATCCACCAACACACAGCTTGCCATAGGAGGACGTGCGTGCGTGAATCAGAAATAAAGGAAAGCAGAATTTCAGAAGACAAAGCATCTCCAAAACTCCAACATATTCTCCATCATTGCATACAAGTATAATTTGTGTTCTGCCCTTTTATTCCTTGCAATCAAATTTGATAAGTGAATTATTTTATTGTCTTCCTGACTAAGAGTTACAAGATAACCATAGATTGCTTCAAGCCAATATTCTCCGTGGGATCGACCCTTACTCACGTAAGGTATTACTTGGACGACCCAGTGCACTTGCTGGTTAGTTGTGCGAATTTGTGAAGAATTGTGATTTCCAATTTCGTGCACCAATGTAACCACACCATTAGGCTCAAATCTCACAAGCTTGTGTTCTTAGCTCAAGAACCATGTTCCAAAATAAATTCTTTCAAGCAAGTTCAACCAAAAATTTTTCAAATTGGTAGGGTGCCCTAAAACAGTTTTCTTGGAAAAGAAATCATCACCCTAACCAAGTAGTCCTAGCATAAAAAGAAAGTGGTAAAAATATGTACAAATTCTAACTAACATGCAACCTATCATGCAATGCAATAACTAACCTAACAAAGAAAACTAGGAATTGGTGTTGGACAAGAAAATTGTTACCCACGGAGATCGGTCGAACGACCTCCCCACACTTGAAGATTGCACCGTCCTCGGTGCATGCAAAGAAGAGCAATGTGGATGGGTTGCTACAATTGATGAGCTCCTTCAACTGGTTGTGCGGATGACTTGTTTGTCGCCCCATTTAGAAACTTTTCCTTTTTCCTTTTTTGGTGGCCAACCTAAAAGAAGAGAAAAAGAAAGAAAATTAAGCCTATAACCAAGATATCAAAGCAAATAGAACATAGGCGAGGGCTAATGCCAAATAAACGTATGGTTCTCTACTAGATGGTAGCTACAACATGTAGATGAGAAAGCAGTGTAAGCTAAGGCATATCACCTCTAATACTTGATGCAAGAGTAAAGTCAAAGCATGAGGAGCACATTGAACATCAAGATCAAATAAGAATTAACACAAACAAGATTAGTGATAAGCATGAGAGCAATTAGTCCCATCCTAACTCAATGATGATGAAGCATAAAAACAAAGGATAATGAATTAGGATGGACTAAGGCACTAATCTTGCGTGTGGAACAGATATTACAATTAATGCAACAAGTCATGAAGCACCAAAACAATGCAAGAAATTCTCAACAATTGAGTAAGAGAATTCAACACCAATATTAAAATAAGAGACTTAGAAAATAAAATGAAAACAGGCTATAAAAACAAAATTGAAATGCAAAGAATAAAAGTATGCAAATGCAATAAACAATAGAAAATGGAAGATGAGAAAAAAACTCTTTTTTTACCAACGCGGACGCGTCATGCACGCTTACGCGCTGAAGCGCAGATTCACAGAAGGACGCGTACGCGCCAGGTGCGCGCACGCGTGGGTGGGATTAGGCGTAGGGCACAGTGTTAGCTCAGGGTTGGCCCAACTCTCTGGAAAATGTACCAGGAGGGCAGGTGGCGCTATCGACACGCGCGCGCACAGCGTGCGTACGCGTGCATTGCACAATTAGAATCAAGGACGCGTATGCGCCAGGTGCGCTTACGCGCGGGTTGGTTTGTGCCTTAGGCCCAATGTTCGCACAGTGTAGGCCTAACTCTTGGGTTTTTGGCTTGGGGTGGAATTTTTGCATCCACGTGTACACGCCATGTACGCGTGCGCGTGGATGGTCGAAAATACTTGGGTCATGCGTACGCGCCAAGTGCACGCACGCGTGCATTGGTGCTCTATTTTTCAAAATTTTTCAAGTTTTTGCACCAAACCAAGCCTTCCAAACCTCCAAATAGCTACCAAAACACCATAAAACCTTATTTAACATACTAAACCACTAAATAAACTCAACAAACTAAACAAAACATGGGATTAAACCAACTTTACCAATATGTACAAAAGGGAAAAAATGAAAAGAATTTACCATGGTGGGGTGTCTCCCACCTAACACTTTTGTTTATTGTCCTTAAGTTGGACTTATGGGGAGCTCCTCATCAAGGTGGCTTGTGCTTGAAGCTATCTTTGAACATCCACCAATGCTTGAATCTCCAATAAACTCCATTCTTCAAATTTAATATCTTCAACCCTTGATTGAGTTCCACACAAGCTATGAGCTCCCAAAGGTGATCCTCATGTATTCTCGGTTCCCATATCTTGTTTCTACACCCATCCTTGAATTGATCATCATTGGTCCATCCGGGTGGCAAGTAAGGTGAATTCTCAATAAAGTGACCAACAATCCTCCTAGACCCATCTATTTGAGCACGACTCCAACCTTTGTATTTCATGTTTGATGCATCAACCCTAATGAGCCTTGATTTGCAACGCCAACCATAAAACCTTTTTCGCTTACGCTTCATCCCACAAAGTTTTCTAAGTTGGCCATCCGTTTCAAGCAAGCCATATTCAAGTGGGATAATAAAGCTAATAGAAATGAATTTCACCCACTCAAATGAAGGTGTAGATGGCAACCTAGGTAAAGAAGCATCTAAGGATCTTGACAAAGCGTATTCAATTCCCATCCTCCTTTTTCTAAGGGCTTCCACCTTTTCACAAGATTCTTCAAATGTAATCCTTTGTTCATCAATTTTATCTAAGCCTTTTTCCTTACTCAAATCATAAATGGGAGGGTGAGAGAAATTAACCTCCATATTACTTTCCATCTCGTCGGGAGAAGCTTCTTCATGCTCAAAGGATTCACCACTAAGTAGGCTTGATACATGATCTTCATTCCCAAGGGAACTCAATCCTTGCTCTATCCCACCTAATTCTTCATATGAAATATGCCTTGGAGGTTGTGCACTTTCCTCCTCAACATCAACTTCAATCTTCTTGGAGGGGTTTTCTTCAACTCTATGTTCCCATGGAGGCTTCGCATCTCCTAAGTCTTCAACCACTTCTTCCTTGTCTTCAAAAATTATAGCTTCTTCCAATTGTTCCGAAACAAAAGAACTTCCCTCATTCTCCACCAGTCTCTCCTTCATGTTATGCTCTTCATTTGATTCTCCATATGTAGCCATGGGAGTTCCTTGAGTATTTAAGCATTGGGATGCTAACCGGCTTACCACCTCATCCAAGGCGGCCGTGAATTGTTCCACATCCCTTTTCATCTCCTCTTGTCCTTGAATAAGAACATCAAGGATGTCATCCATTGGAGGTTGGGGTGGACGGAAGGGTTCATGATCTTGGGGGAAGGGGTCATAGTAGAAAGGTGATTCTTCTTGGTAGAGTTGTGGTGGTTCAATAATTTCCCCTCTTTCCACTTGTTGCACAACAAGCTCCATGGATGCTTGAAGTTGATCCAATGTTTCCTTGAGACGATCCATTGACTCTTGTTCCTCTTGGATAATATAATTGGGATCATACGGCTCTTGGATCGATGGACATGAGTATTCTTCCATGGGAGGTTGTGGTGGGAAGTAGAGTTCATCTTGTGGTTGAAAATTTTCATACATTGGAGGTGGTTCATCTTGGTAATAATATGGAGGGGTGGTTCTTGGAAATGTTGATGTTGGAATGGTGGTGGCTCTATATGTGGTTCACATGGCTCAAAAAGTGGTTGGTATGGTGGATATGGATTAGGGTCATATGGAGGTGGTTGGTAAGAAGAGACTTATGAGTATAGTTGAGGGTTATGTTGTGGATATGGTTCATAGGCATATGGTGGTGGTTCTTGAAAGTCACAAGGATGCTCACCAGAGCCATTTAATTGGTATGCATCATAGAATGGCTCTTGTTTATGGTGCATTGGTGGAGGTTGTTGCCATGAAGATTGATCATATGCATATGGCTCCTCCCACTTTTGATTGTCCATCCTTGATACACATCCTCATTGTAGCCCTCATTTCCTAAAACATAGTTAGAACCAAACTCATAGCCAAAGTGAGAATTCATAATGAAAAGAGAAAATAAGAAACAAAAGCTAAGAAGAAAGAATGAAACAAAATACTAAAGCTAGCAAAAACTAACAAGCAATCCTAAAAATCAAGCTATTCACAATATTCACATATATATAATAACCAATAACACAACACCATTGCAATTCCCCGGCAACGGCGCCATTTTGATGAACAGATATTTGATGGTTTAGAATTCACAATAAATTCTCGTTGCAAGTATAGTTTCTAAACCAAACAATAATCCTTTCATACAAAAGATTATTTGTCACAAGTAACAAACCCCTAAATTTATAAACTGAAGTATTAGAACCTCGGGTCGTTCTCCATAGAAATTGTGATAAAGTGCCTTGTTATTGGTTATAAGGTATGTTTGGGGTTTTTTGAGATATTAGACATGAATAGTAAATGGCAATGAAAATAAACTAACAACTAGAAAAGGTCTTGGCAAGGGTTGGTGGTCAAGGATCTCTATCCTTATCACTAACCACAACATGAGAATTAGCAAGGATCAATCCCACTAAGTCATCCTCTAACTAGTAGTAAAAGAAAGTCAAGTGAGCTATATCAATCCAAGTCCATAAGTCCTAGCTCTCCACCAATTCAATTAGTGAGATCTAGAGTTAATGGCTCCCAATCATCAATTACTTAGACATTAGTAACTCAAGAGTTCCTAAGTTACCTTCCCAAGTCAAGAGAAAAAAATTCTACTCTAAAATCCAACCAAGCATTTCATCAAACACTTGGAAGGCATAAAAAGAAAGCATAGTAAAATTGTAAGGAAAGTAAATCTACACTACTCAATTGCAAGGAATTAAACAATAACAAATCAAATTAACAGTAAAGGAACATGAATCATAAATTGCATTAAAGGAAAATGGAAGAACGAAAGTGCATCAACATAAAAGTAGAGAATTACAAGAATTAAATGCAAAACTAGAGAGAAGAGATATAGAAGAAGAAGAGTTACAAAAGGAAAAGTAAATCAAAGTATGAAATTAACCTAGATCTAAGAAATTCTAATCTAGATCTAAAACCTAATCCTAATCCTAGAGAGAAGTGAGAGTTTCTCTCTCTAAAACTAACTTTTCCTCCAAAACTAATCTAAACTAAACTAATGATGACTAGGTGTGTCATCCCTCTTCAATCCTTGGGTTAAATAGCATCAGAAATGAGTTAGATTGGGCCCAAAATGCTCCTCAAATCGCTGGCCACGAGTTGCATTAAATAAATCACGTGCAGCATCGGCACGTACGCGTACAGTGCACGTGCGTGCTTTAAATGCGGTGCAACTATGACAAATCTTTATTTCAAAGTTCCAGATGTTAGCTTTCCAACACAACTAGAACCGCGTCATTTGGACCTCTGTAGCTCAAGTTATGATCGATTAAGTGCGAAGAGGTCGGCTTGACAGCTTTTGCGATTCCTTCATTTCTTCATGAGTTCTCCATTTCTATATGCTCTTTCTTCATTCCCTTAATCCAATCTTTTCCTCCTAAACCTGAAATCACTTAACAAACATATCAAGGCATCTAATGGAATCAAGGTGAATTAAATTTAGCTATTCTAAGGCTTAAAAAACATGTTTTCACTCTTAAGCACAATTAAAGGAGAAGTTATAAAACCATGCTATTTCATTGAATAAATGTGGGAAAAGATGATAAAACCTTCTAAATTCAACACAAGATAAACCCTAAAAATGGGGTTTATCAAAGATCCACATCAGTTTCTAGCTGAATTTTTGCAAATTTGTGATACTGTTAAGACCAATGGAATGGATCCTGAGGTCTATAGACTTATGCTCTTTCCCATTGCTGTAAGAGACAGAGCTAGGATATGGTTGGACTTTCAACCTAAGGAAAGCCTAGATTCTTGGGAAAAATTGGTCAATACTTTCTTGGCCAAATTCTTTCCACCTCAGAAGATGAGCAAAATCAGAGCGGAAGTTCAAACCTTCAGACAAAAAGAAGGTGAATCCCTCTATGAAGCTTGGAAAAGATACAAGCAACTGATAAGGAGATGTCCTTCTGACATGCTCTGAGAATGGTCTATCTTAGGCATCTTCTATGATGGTCTCTCTGATATGTCCAAAATATCATTGGACAGCTTTGCATGTGGATCACTCCACTTAAAGAAAATGCCTGAAGAGGCAAAAGAACTCATTGAGATGGTTGCAAACAACCAATTCATGTACACCTCTGAGAGAAATTTTGTGAACAATGGGGTTGCTCAAAAGAAAGGAGTTCTTGAAGTAGACACTCTGAATGCCATATTGGCTCAGAACAAGATCTTGACCCAACAAGTCAATATGACCTCTCATCATTTGACTGGAATGCAAGCTGCAACTGGCAGCACTCAAGAAGCTTCCTCTAAAGGAGAAGCTTATGATCCTGAACAACCCATGATGGAGGAGGTGAATTACATGGGAGAACCCTATGGAAATACCTACAATCTTTCATGGAAGAACCATCCTGACCTTTTATGGAAGGATCAACAGAAGCCTCAACAAGGCTTCAATAATAATCAAGGTGGAAGAACCCAGAATAGGTTCAACAACAGGCCACCATTCCCATCTTCTTAGGAACATATGGAGACTCCTAGGCAGAGCCTTTCTAACTTAGTAACTATAGTCTCCAACTTCTCTAAGACCACTCATAATTTCATAGCTGAAACAAGATCCTTCATCAGAAATCTGGAGGTACAAGTTAGTCCACTGAGCAAGATAATCCCTGAGACTCTTCCTAACACTCTTCCTAATAACACTGAAGTAAACCAAAGAGAAGAGTGCAAGGCCATCACTATTAAAGCTGAGGCCGAATCTGAAGGGAGTAATTTGGTGTTGAATGCCAATAATGAGATCCCTAATGGGCTTTCAACGCCTAATGATTTGCCATTCTTGGCGTTGAACGCCAATAAAGAAGTCTTTACTGGGCGTTCAATGCCCAATGCTACACCTTTAATGGCGTTGAACGCCAGTAAGGAAGACCTTACTGGGCATTCAATGCCCAAACTGGCACAAGAGCTGGTGTTGAACGCCAGTAAGGAAGACCTTACTGGGCATTCAACGCCCAAATTGGTAGAGAAGCTGGCATTGAACGCCAGTGAAGATGTCCCCACTGAGCGTTCAACGCCCAAAAAGCCACAAGAGATGGAGTTGAACGCCAGTAAGGGTATTCCTATTGAGCACTCAACACCCACTGATGAAGTTCCTATCCAAGAATTAAAGGAAGCCAAGGCTCACGTAGAGACCACAGAGGTCCCCTTGCAAGCACTCTTGCAATTCATGAGTTCTGATGAATACTCATCCTCTGATGAGGATAAGAAAAAAAGGGAAGAGCAAGTTGCTCGGTACCTAGGAGCTCTCATGAAGCTAAACGCCAAGTTATTTGGAGTAAAGACATTTGAGGAAGAACCTCCAGTGCTTACCAAAGAACTCAATGCTTTGGCTCACCAGAAGTTGCCTCAAAATCTTCCGGATCCCGAACACTTCCTAATTCCTTGCACCATAGACACCATGACCTTTAAGAAGGCTCTATGTGACTTAGGGTCAAGTATAAACCTCATGCCACTCTATGTAATGGAGAAATTGGGAATCTTTGAGGTACAAGCTATAAATATCTCACTAGAGATGGCAGACAAGTCAATGAAAAGAGCATATGGCCTAGTAGAGGATGTCTTAGTGAAGGTTGAAGACCTTTACATCGCTGCAAACTTCATAATCCTAGATACTGAGAAAGATGAGGATGAGTCCATCATCCTTGGAAGATCTTTCCTAGCCACTGCCAATGCTATCATTGATGTAGCAAAGGGGGAACTGATTTTACAACTAGAGAACGAACACATCTTGTTCAAGATGCCTCACCCCAACTCTCCCTCTGAGAAAAGAGAGATAACTGTGCAACACTTAGTGTTCTAACCATCTCTTTCAGTGCAGAGCTTTACTAAGCCCCCAGACACCAATTCTAAGTTTGGTGTTGGGCAACCATCAACAAGCGCTGAGAACAAAGGTCCTAAGAAGAAAGTACTTAAAGGTTGGAGGGACAAAAAGATCCCCATTGAAGGTCTCTCGCCTGGCATGAGAGTTGTCTTCACTAAGAAACCAGTCATACCACATATAGTGAGTTGTATCCTGTCTCTAGAGCATATGGAGCTCATCTATAAGAAAACAGGAAGAAAGTTCACTGTAAGGGGCGAAATTCTGAGCCCATATCAATCTCCGTAAGAAGCTAACCGTCAAGCTAGTGACGTTAAAGAAGCACTTGTTAGGAGGCAACCCAACCATATTTAGTTATTTCTATTTCTTTTAAAGTTTATTTTACATGATTAATTCCTTAAGTTTAAATTTTTTTCTTTAGTTGTTTCCTTAACTTCATGATCACATGCATTAGCCAGAGCAAAGACAGAAAGGTTCAGAGATGAAAACAGAACACTCTGGAATAAGTATCTTGCTGGCATTGAACACTAGACAAGGAAGGCAGAGTGGGCGTTTAATGCCCACTAGAAGCAGCCAAACTGGCGCTGAACACCACACAGGGTGTCCCTATGGGCGTTCAATGCCCAAGAAAACCAGAAAGTTGGCATTGAATGCCAGCCAAGGAGCAGAAGCTGGGCGTTGAACGCCCAAAAAAAGCAGAAGCCCTGGCGTTGAACGCCAGGAAGGAGGTCCCTCGTGGGCGTTCAACGCCCTGAATAGAGCAGGAAGCTGGCGTTGAACGCCAGCTTTGGAGCATGAGCTGGGCGTTCAACGCCCATAAGCGGGGCAGGGAATTTGAATTCTCTAGTCTCTCATGACCAGTGGGTCCCACAGCATCTTCACCTACCCCACCTTCTTCTCTCTTCTTTTCACACTTCCCCACACACTCTTCTCTATAAACCCTGAACTAATCACATCCATACCTCTTACCCAAATCATCATAACTTTTACCAACCCCTATCCACTAAAATTCAAATTCCCCC
>NC_029792.2:94845001-94846823 GCF_000816755.2 Arachis ipaensis | reverse complement strand
CCCCTTTTCCCCCCCCCCCCATTCATTCGAAACCCTACCCATAACCTCTTTATAAATACCCCCCTCATACCACTTATCCCACATATTACTGATACACCTTTAGCCCTCACGTGGCCGATTGCTCTTCTCCCTCCATATCCATCTATTTTCTTCTTCTTCTACTCCATTCTTCTCTTTTGTTTCTTTTTGCTCGAGGACGAGCAAAGTTTTAAGTTTGGTGTGGAAAAGCTTTACTTTTTGCTTTCTATTCCCACTTATGGCACCCAAAGTCGGAGAACCCTCTAGAAAGAAGAAAGGAAAGGCCGTAGCCACTACCTCCAAATTTTGAGAGATGAAGAGATTCATCACCAAAGCCCACCAAGACCACTTCTATAAAGTAGTGGCAAAGAAAAAGTTGATTCCTGAGGTCCCTTTTAAGCTTAAGAAGAATGAGTATCCGGAGATCTGACATGAAATCCGGAGAAAAGGTTGGGAAGTCCTAACCAATCCCATCCAAGAGGTTGGGATCTCAATGGTGCAAGATTTCTATGTTAATGCATGGGTCACGAAAAATCTTGATACAAGTGTGAACCCACATCCTAAAAATTGGAGCACCATGGTCCGAGGGAGAATCTTGGACTTTATTCTGGAAAGTGTGAGGTTGGCGTTCAACTTGCCTTTGATGCAAGGAGTCCCACATCCTTACATTAGAAGAGTCAATTTTGATCAAAGGATAGATCAAGTGCTCTCAGACATCTATGTGGAAGGAGCATATTGGAAAAGGGATTCCCAAGGCAAGCCTATCCAACTAAGAAGGCTTGACCTCAAGCCCATAGCTAGAGGAGGGTTGAAATTTATCCAACGCTTTATCATCCCTACTAGCAACCGGTCTGAAGTGACCATAGACTGAGCCATCATGATCCATTGCATCATGCTCGGAACTGAGGTGAAAATACATGAGGTGATACCTCAAGAGTTATACAAAGTGGTGGACAAGCCCTCCACCCAAGCAAGGTTAGCTTTCCCTCATCTTATCTATCACCTATGCAATTTAGCTGGATTGTCATAGAAGGTGACATTCCAATTGAAGAAGACAAGCCCATCACTAAAAGAAGGATGGAGCATACTAGAGAGCCAGCACATGAACCACAACATGAGCATGTGGAGCCGCCTCAACATGAGATCCTTGATATGCCTCAAGGGATGTATTTTCCTCTTCAAAGCTATTGGGATCAATGGCATACTTCTGTGGGAGAATTAAGCTCTAACATGAATCAGCTGAGGATGGAGCATCAAGAGCATTCCACCATCCTCAATGAAATTAGAAAAGATCAAAGAGCTATGAGGGAAGAACAACAGAGACAAGGGCGTAACATTGAAGACATCAAGCGCTCTATTGGATTCTCTAGAGGAAGTGGTAGTCACCGTCACTAAGGTGGTCCCGTTCCATTACCCCTTGCTTCTATGTCATTTTTCTGTTTTCCATTATGTTTTATTGTCTGTTCTTGTGTTCTTATTGCATAAGGATTTCTATCTATGTCTTAAAGTTATAAAATGTTCCATATATCTCTCATCTTACTCAAAACAAATTTTATTTGAAAAAGAAAATTAAGATGCATGAATTTCAAGTTTTATCTTAAGAATAGTCCAATTATCTTGATGTGGTGGCATTGTTTTTGTTTTCTGAATGTATGAATGAACAGTGCATATTTGAAATTGGAGTTTAAGAATGTTGGCTCTTGAAAGAATAATGAAAAAGGAGAATTATTATTGGTGATTTGAAAAATCCAAAAATTGATTCTCGAAGCAAAAAAAAGTAGCAGAAAAACAAATGCATGCGGAA
>NC_029792.2:94796585-94844966 GCF_000816755.2 Arachis ipaensis | reverse complement strand
TGCGGAAAATATATATATATATATATATATAATTTAGAAAAAAAAAGAGAATTTTTAAGAAAAAGCCAATAAGCTCTTTAAACCAAAAGACAAGAGCAAAAAGCCAATAAGCTCTTTAAACCGAAAGGCAAAAGCATGGGTCCAAGGCTTTGAGTATCAATGGTTAGGAGGGCCTAAAAGAAACAAAATCTTGGCCTAAGCACTCCAAAGGAATAGTGTCCCTAACTATATTCTTGTTGTGTGAAGGTGTCAATTAAAAAGTTTGAGACTGAGCAGTTAAAGTCGTGATCCAAAGCAAAAAAACGAGTGTGCTTAAGAACTCTGAACACCTCTATCTGGGGATTATAGCAAAGCTGAATCACAATCCTAAGGAGTTCACCCAGTTAAGTGTCTGTGGCATTTATGTATCTGGTGGTAATATTGGAAAACAAAGTGCTTAGGGCCACGACCAAGACTCTAAAAGCTGTGTTCAAAAATAACAAAGAACTAAACTAGGAGAGTCAATAATATCATCTGGATTTTAAGTTCCTAAGGATGCCAACACTTTTGAGCTTCAAAGGATAGTGAGATGCCAAAACTATTCAGAAGCAAAAAGCTACTAAGTCCCGCTCATCTAATTGAAACTGAGCTTCATTGAAAACTCTGAGATTTATTGTATCTTACTCTTCTTTTTATCCTACTTTGTTTTTAGTTTCTTGGAGACAAGCAACAGTTTAAGTTTGGTGTTGTGATGAGTGGATATTTTATATGCTTTTTGACATCATTTTCATATAGTTTTTAGCATGTTTTGTTTAAGTTCTATTATATTTTCATAGGTTTTAGTGTAAAATTCAAATTTTTGGATTATACTGAGTTTTTGTGTTTTATGGTGATTTCAGGTATTTTCTGGCTGAAATCTGAGAGTTTTGACAAAGTTTGATTCAGAGACAAGGAAAGCATAGCAGATGCTATCAGGATCTGACCTCCGTGCATTCAAACAAGCATTTCTGGAGCTTCGGACATCCAAATAGAGCGTTCTTAATGGCTATGGAAAGCTAACATCCAGAGTTTTTAAGTAATATATAATAGTTTAAACTTGTCTTTGGAGATGAAGCCCAAAACTAGAGTTCAACACCAGCCATCTACCCCCTTCCTTGCGTTGGACGCTCAAAAGGGAGCAGCTGGCGTCCAACGCCCAAAGAGGTGTCCCAAGCAAGCGTTCAATGCCCATGGAGCCTACTAGCACATGGAGACACTCACCAAGTTGGCCCTGAAAGTTGATTTTTGCACTACAAGCCTAAGCCTATCATATTTCTGTAATCCTTAGTTATTATATTAGTATATATAGGAGAAGATCACTCTTGTTTTAGGATCTTCGACCACCATAGAACATTATTTTCATATTTTCGAGTTCTTTTGTACAGTATGAGCCACTAAACCTCCTAGGTTAAGGTTAGAAGCTTTGCTGAGTTTTATGGATTAATAAAAGTACTACTGTTCTATTTTAATTCGTGTTTAATTCTCTCCTAAGATGTATCTTCGTGCTTCAACCTTATGAACGAGTTGAACCGTCACAAGTTATCTTTATTCTACAACGATTCAATGAGTGTCTTTCATTGGATATCAATGAACCACTAGCTTGAGGATACATCTCTTAGACGGCTAATCCATGACTTTGTTAGGGACTTCTCGAGATATCAGTTCAGTCAAGGTATAGGGAGATTAGGGTCTTTGTAGTAAAGGCTAGAACCAAGGCGCAGCATTCTCTGATCCGGAAGATTCGACCTTATCTGTGGCGTTTTGAGTAGGATCACCAAGGGGATGATCCACAGGAGCTTCACCCTCATTCAGACTGGATGCGCACTAAACCTGGTGTTCAGCCTAGAGGAAGATTGGCAGCCTCTCAACCGGTGTTGATCACATACAGCCTGCTATAGAAGAAATCATCCACAGTTGGAGAAGACAGTAAGAAAGTATTGATCCAGAAGAACAAAGCATCTCTGAAGTCTTAACCATCTTCTTATCATTGAATTCACAATTACAAAGTAACGTTATCTTTATTTTACTTTTAGGCACTTAAACAACTAAACAACTTTTCTATCCACCTGACTAAGATTTACAAGATAACCACTGTTTGATCCAAGCAGACAATCCTCGTGGGATCGACCCTAACTCACCTCAGGTATTACTTGGACGACCAGTGCACTTCCTGGTTTAGTTGTGTGAAGTTAAATTCTACGCACTAGTCATCTTTGACGTCCCTCTCCTCCTTCGTTGATGGTGGTGCCAATTTCAGTGTTACTGTCGGTGTAACCAACATCTAAAAATGCCTCACAAAGATAAGTAATTTTTTTAGGGAGTTAAGTGCTACCAAACTAAGGATTGATGGTCTTATCGTCATGGAGAAGAACATTCCCATCATACTATGTATGTTAGAGAGGATATTACTCCTTAGTTTTTTTATGTAATGGTGACGTGGCGGAAATTGGCGAGTTAAGAAATTGTTATAAGAGATACGTTGCAAGTACATTTCTTAACCAACCAAAAATCCACTTATCAATTTAGAAGGGTCGTCACAAAATTAAAATTAAAATACTGGGAGTATGAATCCCAGGTCGTCTCCCAACGAGTTGCAGGAAGATATGCTATTTTATTAATCAGATATTTTCTAAAAATGGTTTGAGTTGATAAACAGGAAATTAAATCAGAGAATTTATGTAATTTTAATAAAAACCTTGACCGGGAGTAGATTAGTTGGAAGCCCTATCCTTGATGGAGTTCTCTCAAGATAAAAGTGATAATTAAAGGTTGCCTGCTCAGTTATCCTTTACCAGGTAAAGGAAAGTAAAGCAAGTTGGAAGTCAATTTCTATTCACAAGTTCTAATCCTCTCCCTTGGGAAGGACTAGTGTCAGTGATTAGAGGGCGACCCAACGCGAAACCCAACTATAATTTTACTCTTGAGCATCCAACTCAAGGTCTTCCTGTCAATCAACTCCCAATCAAGTTATGGAACTACTCGCTCATTATATTTGTAAAATCCATGAAATAAGAAAAGGAAATATTGAAAGACATGATAAATAATAATCAAAAGGATCAATTAAAAATAAAAATAGTTCTTGTATTAATAAATTCTAGAAATAATCAAATAATAATTCTGAGTAAATAAATGACATGGAAGAGTAAGTGACAAGTAAGGAAACAAACTAGAATGACGAAGTCTTGATGGAAGTAATAACTCTTCTCAATATCCCAGTCCAAGAAGCAATAAAATCAAAATCCTAAGAACTATGAATGTGTAGAGAGAAAACTTAAAGGAGGAGTAAAATCGGATCTAAAACTAAAATTATGCGGAATAAATGTTGTCCTCTGGTCTCTGCATGTTCCCTGGCTCTAATATGCTTTTTCGGGCCAAAAACTGGGTCAAAACAGGGCCCAAAATCGCCCCCAGTGAATTCTGTAGATTCTGCAGATCGCGCACGTCACGCGATCGCGTCATCCAGGCGTTCGTGTCATCCAGCATTTTGCCTTGCCACGCGTGTGCGTCGTCCACGCCCTCGCGTCACTTGTGCAGTTTCCAATCCGCGCGGTCGCGTGAGCCATGCGTCCGTGTCACTGCAATTTCCTCTATGTCGCGCGATCGCGTGACCCATGCGTCCGCGTCACTTCTCGCTGGTCATCTCCTCAATTTCTTGTGTTCCTTCCATTTTTGCAAGCTTCCTTTCTAATCTCCAAGTCATTCATGCCCTATAAAGCCTGAAACACTTAACACACAAATCACGGCATCGAATGGAAATACGAAGAATTAAAATACATAATTAAAAGTCTCTAGGAAGCAAGTTTTCAACCATGAAGTATTTTTAGGAAGGAATTATAAATGCATGCTAATCATATGAATAAGTGGGTAAAGATTTGATAAAACCACACAATTAGGCACAATATAAACCATAAAATAGTGGTTTATCAACCTCTCCACACTTAGTCATTAGCATGTCCTCATGCTTAGTTGAAGGAGATAAAATAAATGAGTAGGAACTTGTGAAACTCATGCAATGCAATGCAACCTATATATGTGAATGCAACTATATGATTCTTGTTCACTTGGTCAAAAGTAAATAAGCTCTTCAAGGCAATCACAAATCAAATTCCACTAATTCAATTCTTATACAGTAAGAACAGATAAAAATGCAAGAAGGTAGCTCATGAAAGCGGGGAACATAGAATTTAAGTATTGAACCCTCACTGATGATGTATGTACGCTCTAATCTCTCTAGTGTATAGGGATTACACTCTATCCTTCTCTAATCATGCTTTCTAAGTTTTGTTCTTCACCTAACCAATCAACAACAATTAATATACCAATGCAAACATCATGAGGTCTTTTCAAGGTTGTAATGGGGCCTAGGTATGGGTAAGGGTACATATATGGCTAAGTAAGCTTATAAATTGAATCTTTAATTAACCCAAGCTTTCACCTAACACACACACACATTCTTTATAGCTTAAATTTCACACTTAGCTACCCAAAATTTTCTTTTCACATTCCTTACTCATGTATCAACTTTTATTTTAATTTTAACATACATGCATTGATCTTTGAATTCTTAACTTAACATTGGGGTAATTTTGTCCCCTTATTTGATTATTGAATATTTTTTTTATTTTTTTTTGAACATAAATATAAACGTAGCTTATCAATGCGCATAGATTTTTAATTTTTATAGTTTCACATGAGTAGGTACCCAAATTCCCATTATATTATCATGACACATTCCCTTATTATCTTTTGTTCCCACAATTTTCCATACTTAATTAGCACACACAATATTGAATGTATATATATATATATTATTTTTTTTTTTGGGCATAAATATAAACGTAGTTTATCAATGCACATAGATTTTTAATTTTTATAGTTTTACATGAGTAGGCACCCAAATTCCCATTATATCATCATGACACATTCCCTTATTATCTTTTGTTCCCACAATTTTCCCATACTTAATTAACACACAATTCTATCTTAAGCTAACCAAAGATTCAATTAGGATATATAATTGTTTTTCCGCTTAAGGCTAGTAATGTGGTAAAATAAAGAACAAATGGGATTTAAAAGCTCAAAGTGGCTAACAAAGGTAACTTAAGGGGTAGGCTTAAATTGGATGAGTAAGCTAAACAAATAATGGCCTCATTCATATGCAAGCATATAAATATATTAAACATTGGACATATAGGATGAAACAAAATATAAATTACAATCATAGAGAAGTAAACACACAAGAATAAAATAATTATGGTTAAATAATGTGACCATGTATAAAGGCTCAAATCCCACAGGTTGTGTGTTCTTTAGCTCAAAAATCATGTTCCAAATATAACTTCAAGCAAATTTAACACAAACGTTTTGATTAAAATTAGTGAAATTTTGTTCTAAAAATAGGGTCTTAGAAGAAACTTATTGTCTTTTCAATCAAGTAGAACATGCATGCAACTAATCTATTACTATGCAATTTATCCTATTCTACCAAAGAAAAACTAACTAAATATCCTATTTTATTGGTGTTAAGGAAGAGAATTTACCTCCGGAAGTCAGGTACTGACCGACCTCCCCACACTTAAGGCTTTGCACCATCCTCAGTGCCATCTGTCAGGAACAAGGGTGGGCTGGTAGCAGTATCTCCACAGTCGGAACCATCATGGCTCCCTGTGCTGGTAAAGGAAGTGGAGTCCGGGGTGTCTGAGTCTCGGTATTTTCCCTTAAGTAGCTCCTTGAGGTATGTGAATCGGCGCTTGTTACGGCGCTCTTTTAGCTTTGCTTTGTGTTCCTGCCGATCCAACCTTTCAAGTATTTGATGGAGCAGTTGGTTTGTTGTAGGTGCTTATGGTGTTGAAGGAGGAATGTCTTCAGCCGGTTCAGTGGGCTGGCTTGTAGTGGCTGCTGGAGGTCTGATATATTTCCCGTTAGGGACGTACTGATTATCCCGTGGAAGCATGGCTTTGGTGTCCCCAGCTCTGTAGGAGACTCTGACTGCTGAGACAAGATCTGAGACCAAGGCAGGAAAAGGTAAGTCGCTCGTGATTTGTACGTGTCCCATAGCATTTCGGATGTGTCTTGGTAGGTTCAGAGGTTGATCTGTAAGGATGCACCATAGTAGAACGGCCATGTCTGCAGTGAAGGAGGACTCGTAAGTACTCGGAAAGACGTAATGGGACATAATCTATGCCCATACGCGAGCCTCCAAGGTAAGTGCGGAAGCCAATATTCCCTTAGGACGGGAACGATGGTATCTGTAGATCCATCTGCTGCCAGATAGGGCGATAACTCTGAGAACAGCGTCCCAGTCAAATTGGTACATCTGGCGCTTGAGTGCGGCTTCTTGAAATGCGTCCATTTCTTCTGGAGTAGGGGGAAGATCTAAAGCACGTTGAATGGCCTCTTCTGTAATGGGGACTTGCTTCTGACAGACATAGACAGACTGCAGGGTTGGCAGGTGGAAATTGGAGTAGAATGATAAACCCCGATTTCGTGGTTTATCTTGTGCTCATTTTGGGAGATTTTATCAATATTTCTCACACTTATTCACAAGAAATGCATGGTTTTGTGTTCACTTCCCAATATTGCTCTATGATGAAAAACATGCTTGTTTTACCTTAAATTTGCCATATTTTAACCCTCTTCTATTGTCATTCGATGCCGTGATATCTTTGTTGAGTAATTTTAGGAGTTATAGGTTAGGATTGACTCAGAAGAGAGGGAGAAAGCATGTACACAAAGGGAGGAACATGAAGAATTGAAGTATTGGAAGCAGCAGCATCGGCGCGTCCGCGCACTCCACGCGCTCGCGTGGGTGGGACTGGATAGAAGCGGCGCGCAAGGATGGACGCATCCGCGCAGATTGGGAGATTTCCATCGACGCACACGCGCAACTGGCGCGCACGCGTGGATCACAAAAGTTATCGGCGCGCGCGCACGCGTGGGAAGCTGCACGTGACCTCATTAAGAGAAATCGTGCCTGGCGATTTCTGAGGCTAAGAAGGCCCAATTTCAAGCTGTTTCTGCATGAAAAAGACCCAAGAATGCTGAGGGAAAGGGGGAGGAGAGTCATTTTTGGAAAAGGAGACATATTTTGAGAGTTTTTCCTGGTTCTTGGATGATTCTAGAGTATTACATAGTTGAATTCGTTTGTTGCAATTTAAGATTACTTGTTTGTTAAGTTTTCCATTTACTTTTATGTTCATAACTCTCAACCCCAGATTTCTAACCAATGACGAAGCGCATGTTTGCCCATTCTTCGTGAGACGACCCGAGGTTCGAATACTTCGGTTATTTCTATTGGGGTTGAAATTGTGACAACCAAATCCCTCTTTTAAATTTGACCGCAAGACTTGTTGTTGGTAGGCTATACTCACAATGAGGTGATATTAAAGAGAAAAATCTTACCAATATAACATCCCTTGGTTGCAAGAGTGAGTGTCAAATTTATGGTGCCGTTGCCGGGGAATGGTTGTAACGTATGCCTCGATGTTCGTTATGTGAATATGTGAATATTGTAGATATTTTGTTCTTTCAATACTTAGCTAGAGTTTAAACTTCTTTTGCATTTGTACTATGACTCTCAAGTTTGATGACTCGGTCTCAACCGAATTCTAGCGTAGCCAATTTTGATCCCAAGATTGAAAGAACTTTGTTACACACTCGGCAAGCTAGAAGGCGATTGGACTACACGCCTAGTACTTTGGCCTCTCTTGAGGAAAACACCGAATTGCTAGACACCGCCGAGGGTCACTTGGAGTCTGTTACTTCCTATTCTTCTGTTGACACTGCTAATACATCTTTGCATCCTACAGGTGAGCCACACATGGCGGAGCTACGCCGGATCACTTTGCATGAGCAAGGAGCTCCGGATATCATACTTCAACCGTTACAAGCAAGATATCCTAACCTTGATCCAAACTTTGAGTTGAAGAGTAGCTTGATAAATCTACTTCCTAAGTATCATGGGTTGCCGGGTCAAGACCCCATCCGACATTTGAAGGATTTTCATGTAGCTTGTTCCACGGCTCGAAGGCATGGAGCCGATGAGGTAGCCATCATGGTTTTTGCCTTTCCTTTTTCTCTTGAAGCACAAGCAAAAACATGGTTTTATTCGCTACCGGATGATATTGTGACTAATTGGGATTTCCTGAGAAGAGAGTTTCTTGACAAGTTCTTCCCACCGGAGAAGACCGAATACATCCGGAAAGAGATTTTGGGCATAATGCAAAGAGACCAAGAGAGCATGTATGAGTATTGGTCTCGGTTCAAGAGGTTATTGGAGTCATGTCCATATCACGGAATGACCACTCGCTTGCTCATTAGCTACTTTACCGGAGGTCTTTGTGCGGAAGATAGAAGATTGCTTATCGCCTCTAGTGGCGGGTCCCTTTCGAAAAACAAGACGGAAGGAGAAGCTTGGGATTTGATAAAGGATGTCACCGAATTTATGCAACACACAAGAGTGAGGAATAACCCCCTTAAGGGTGTGGTAGAACCGTCCCCTACAACAACCGTCCACCATATCCTTCTCAAGGCCAGAACAACTACCATCAAGGTAGCAATCAACAACAAGGGTGGAGAGATAATTCACAAGGAAACAATCAGAACCAAAGATGGAACAACCCTTCTTCTCATCACAATAACAACCCATCTTCATCCCAATATCACCACAATAACACCAACTACCAAGCCAACCAAAACCAAAACAATTACACCAAATACCAAACACCGCACCATAGACAACAAAACCAAACTCCTACATCTTCCAACAATCAAGTTAATGAGCTTAGAGCCGCTATGGAAAAACGAGATGAGATCAACAAGGCTCAATTTGAGACCTTGAACACTCAGTTGGCTAACCTCACCAACATACTCTCAAAGATGAACATGTCAAACCAACCACCAACTCCCAATAACAACACCACCCAACCTTCAAGTTCATCCAACCTTCCATCCCAACCCCAACCAAACCCAAGAGGCGGTCTCAATGCCATCACTCTACGGTCGGGGACTACATTGGAGGAAATACCCCCAAGAATCATGAATCATGTGCATGAGGAAGAGGTAGTTCCCTCAAGTTCATCCAACCTTCCATCCCAACCCCAACCAAACCCAAGAGGCGGTCTCAATGCCATCACTCTACGGTCGGGGACTACATTGGAGGAAATACCCCCAAGAATCATGGGAGAGATGCATGAGGAAGAGGTAGTTGTTGGAGCTCCACATAAAGAAGAGGTGGTAGACAAAAGGCATGAGGAAGAAGGAGTAAACCCCAAGGAACCCAAGAGGAAAGCCGTAATCGATGAATCAATTCCTATTCCATTTTCTTCCATGGTGAAGAAAGCAAAGAAGACACCGGAATTTGATTTAGACATGCTCTAAGTGTTCAAAAAAGTCGAGGTAACCATACCACTCCTTGACACTATTCAACAAATCCCCAAGTATGCGAAATTTTTGAAAGACTTGTGTACACACAAGAGTAGAATAGGGGAATTGGAGACACTATCCTTGGGTAGTTCGATCTCTTCTTTGATGGAACCTATTCCAAGAAAATGTGGTGATCCTGAACCGTGCTTAGTGTCTTGTTGTATTGGTGAATACACTTTTCATGACTGTATGTGTGATCTGGGAGCTTGTGTTAGCATCATGCCGTTTTCTATCTATGTGAGGTTGAATTTAGCTCCTTTGAAGAAGTCGGCGGCGAGATTTGCCTTAGCCGATAAAAGTGTGATCACAGTTATGGGAATAGCTGAAGATGTACTTGTGGCAATTAAGGATTTGATTTTTTCGGTTGACTTTTATATCCTTGAGATGCCTCCAACAGAAGGTAAAAGCTCATCCTCCGTTCTACTTGGTAGACCTTTTCTCAAAACCTCCAAATTCAAGCTAGATGCTTTTACTGGTGTATATTCCTTTGGAGTTGGAGACAAGACTATCAAGTTCAATTTAGAGGAAGCCATGAAACATCCTCCCGAAGAACATTCTATGCTCCGATGTGATATAATTGATAAAGTGGTAGCGGAAGTACAAGAAGAAGATCATGACAAGTCGTGCCACCCCACCGTTGTGGAGATAGATAACCAAGAGGATGAACTTAAAGAAGTTGTCAAGAATGAGTCCCATGAGCTTGATGAAAAGGAACCTCATCTTGAGATGGCAAGTGAACTGAAACCCCTCCCCTCTCATCTAAAATATGCATTCCTAGAAGACTGTGGGTTTCCGGTTATTATAGCTAGTGAGCTCTCAAGTGAGGAAGAGGAAAAACTCCTAGACATTCTAAGAAAGTACAAGAAGGCGATAGGATGGAGCCTTGCGGATATTGTAGGGATTGACCCGCATAAGTGCATGCATAGGATATTTCTCTAAGATGGAGCGAAGCCGGTTCGGCAACCACAAAGGAGGCTCAACCCAACCATCCTTGATGTAGTGAAGAAAGAGGTCACCCAGCTACTGGATGCGGATATCATATACCCTATTTCCGACAGTGAGTGGGTGAGCCCGGTTCAAGTTGTTCCCAAGAAGTCGGGCATCACAACAGTCAAGAAGGAAGACGGAGAAATGGTCACTAAAAGAGTGCAAAATGCGTGGCGAGTATGTATTGACTACAGAAGATTGAATGCCGCCACACGGCAATGGAGAATTGCCTAGAGGTTTTTATGGATGATTTCAGCATTTATGGTGTCTCATTTGATTGTTGTTTGGAGAGCTTGGCCAAGGTCCTAGCTAGATGTGTTGACACCAATCTTGTCTTAAATTTTGAAAAATGTCACTTTATGGTAAGACAAGGTATAGTGTTAGGACATGTAGTATCTCATGAAGGCATTTCTGTGGACCCGGCCAAGGTCGATGTTATCACTACTTTGCCTCACCCCTCATCTGTGAGGAAGGTCCGCTCGTTTTTGGGACATGCAGGATTTTACAGGCGCTTTATCAAGGACTTCAGCAAGATTGCCTTGCCATTGTCGTGCCTACTCCAAAAAGATGTGGATTTTGAGTTTGACAGTGACTGTGTAAAAGCTTTTGAAGAGTTGAGGAAAATTCTCACCATAGCACCGATTGTGCGAGGCCCCAACTGGACGTTGCCGTTTGAGATAATGTGCGATGTGTCAAACTATGCTGTGGGTGCCGCGCTTGCACAGTGTGAGGGTAAACTTCCTTATGTCATTGCTTACTCTTCTAAGACACTAGATGCCGCACAATCCAACTATACCACTACCGAAAAAGAACTCTTAGCCATTGTTCATGCCTTAGATGAATTCAGATCTTATTTGCTAGGTTCAAAGATAGTGGTATACACGGATCATGCAGCTTTGAAGTATTTATTGACAAAGAATGAGTCAAAGCCTAGACTCATACGTTGGATTCTGCTTTTGCAAGAATTCGACATTGAGATTAGGGACCGGAGTGGATCTCAAAACCTGGTTGCGGATCACTTAAGCCGCATTGAGAATTTAAAAACTGATCTATTTCCGATCAATGACTCATTCCCATTGGAAAGTTTGCATGCTGTGTCAGCTAGTTTTCCTTGGTTTGCCCCAATGGCAAACTACTTGGTTGCAAAAATCTTCCCTCCCAACCTTTCGAAAAATCAAAGGGACAAGTTGAGGAGTGATTCCAAATACTACATTTGGGATGACCCTCACTTGTGGAAGAGAGGTGTAGACCAAGTAATCCGAAGGTGTGTCCCGGAATCTGAATTTTAACAAATTCTGGAAGCTTGTCATTCGTCCGACTGTGGTGGCTACTTTGGCCCACAAAGGACCGCTAAAAAGGTGTTGGATTGCGGATTCTGGTGGCCAACCTTATTCAAGGATGCTAACCAGCTATGTGTGTCTTGTCATCAGTGTCAAAAGTCAGGAAACACATCCCAAAGGGATGAAATGCCTCAACAACCTATGTTGTTCTGTGAGATATTTGATGTGTGGGGCATTGACTTTATGGGACCGTTTCCTAACTCTAGTGGGTATCTATACATTCTGTTAGCGGTTGACTACGTGTCAAAGTGGGTGGAGGCCGTACCTACCCGCCTTGACGACGCCAACACCGTTGTTTCTTTCATTAGGAATCACATTGTATGCCGTTATGGGTCGCCACGAGCAATCGTGAGCGACCAAGGATCCCACTTTTGTAACAGGAAGGTAGAAGCATTGCTCAAGCGCTATAGAGTATCGCATAAGGTTGCCACTGCTTATCATCCGCAAACAAATGGGCAAGCGGAAGTTTCCAACCGGGAAATCAAAAGAATCTTGGAAAAAGTGGTCAATCCACAAAGAAAGGATTGGAGCTTCCGGTTAGGAGATGCACTATGGGCTTACAGAACAGCCTACAAGACTCCGATAGGAATGAGTCCCTTTCGGATCGTCTATGGTAAGGCATGCCACCTTCCGGTGGAGATTGAGCATCGAGCATACTGGGCGGTAAAGCAGTGCAACATGGATTTGGCCAAGGCAGGTGAAGCTAGGAAGTTACAATTAGAAGAGCTTGAGTGTCTGAGGAACGAGTCATATGAGAATGCCCGAATTTATAAGGAAAAGACTAAGGTATTCGATGACCATCACATTCGGAAGAAGGACTTTAAAGAAGGAGATGAAGTCCTCCTCTACAACTCAAGGCTCCGATTTATGCCTGGCAAGCTCTGTTCTAGGTGGGAAGGACCTTTTAAGGTGAAAGAAATGAAGTCCTACGGAGTGGTGGAATTGTTTGATCCCAAAGGTGAAGCAACTTTCAAGGTGAATGGGCATAGGGTGAAGAAATATCATGGTTGCAAACCTCCAAGGGAACTAGAGGTGTACATATTGGAGGATGCACCAAGTGGAGATGAAGCTTAAGAAGAGGACCGTCCAACTTAAGGACGTAAAAGAAAAGTGCTTGGTGGGAGTTACCCCACCGTGGTAAGATCTTCCTTGTTTATACCATCTTATAGTATCTTTAGTTCTTTGACTTTTATGCTCTTTTGATGATTGGTTGAGTGCTTAGGGATGCTAGCTTTGTTGGTTCTGTTAGATAGGTAGAATGTTCTTTTAGATAGGTTGTGAAAGAGATAAAGAAAACACAAATTTTTTCTTTAAAAAAGAGCACCAACGCGCAAGCGCACAGTGCGCGTGCGCTGGTTGTGAATTCCCCTTTTCAGGCCAAAAACCCGAGAGTTGGGCCAACTTTGTGCCCAACTCGCGCCAGGCACCCACGCGTTCGCGTACATACCGCCTGCGCGCAACATTGCCAGTTGACCATCGACGCTCACGCGCACAGTGCGCGCGCGTGCCGATGGGACTGTGTGGAGTCTCTGGTACATTTTCCAGAGAGTTGTGCCACAATTGGGCCAACTTTGTGCCGAAACTGACGCGTCCGCGCGTAGTGCGCGCCCGCACCAGATCTCAAATACCACAAGCACGCGTCCGCGCATAGTGCGCGTCCGCGCGCATGCCTCCCTGGGTCACCCTAGTACAAAAACCAGAGACTTGAGCCGGGTTTATGCCACTTTTGTGCCTGAGGCACAACTCCTCTCGCGCGCGCGCACTATTGCCGCGCACGCGCCATCAGCCAGCATCTTCACGACGCGCCAGCGCACCCTGCGCGCGCGCGCCATATGTGCGAATCAGATTAATATTTCGCGCCGTTTCACTCCTTTCTCACTCACACCCCCTTTCTTTTTCTTTCTTAGTTCACTCTTCCCCTCTCTTCATCACTTCCCTTCTCTTCTTCTTCTCCCACAACCCACCACCTTTGTTTTCGGCCACTCACCGGTGACAATCATCTTTTCCAGTGGCGCTACACTTTTCTTACTTCCTCTCTCATCTTCACAAAAGAAGATTCAACCTTGCTTTTTCATACTCTTCAAGGTTTGACTTATTTTCCCCCCCTTTACCTTTTCTTATGTTCCTTCTTTTAATTAAATGCTTCTTGCTATCTTTCTTAGTTTCCCTTTTTCTTGTTAATGATATCTCTTGCTTTTGTTTGCTTCTTTTCTCTATCTTTTCTTTGTTTATCCATGGATGTTGAACTTGAACTTATATTGTATTACTAAGTCTTTTATCACTCTTTTACCATTGTGTGATGTTTATGTGGTGATTGATGTTCTATTTTGGGCTCTAGATTGGTTTAGTATTTCATAATTGCTCATTGCTTGATTATTGCATGCCAAGTGTTCGAGGAAATGCACAACTACCATTTTGGCTCATTTTAGTCATACACTTTCAAATTGGTGCTCCCTCCTCATTCACTTGCTTCTTCTTCAATGCATTGAGTCTAATTTATGTGCTTAAGGTTCATACTTACCAATCCCATATTAATTGAACATGACTTGCTTTTGCTAAGGATGCTTGAGACTACTCTTCTCATGCTTTTGCATGCCTTACCTTCTCTTGCATCACATGCCGAGTGATATAACCCCTGCATTCGTATTCATCATGGGCATGACATATCACTTGCATGTTTTCATCAAATTGTTTCTTGGGTTTAATGTTTTCTTTTCTCCCCTTTTCTTTTAGGATGGCCACCAAAAAGGGCAAGGAGGTAGCTTCGAGGAAACCGGCTGCAAAAAGGGTGCCCCAAAGATCGAATTCTAAGGCGCGTTCTTTAATAGGAGCCAAACCTTTATCAAAGAACGAAAAGACACCCGCTCTTATTGATGAGGATAACAAGGGCAAACTGGCAAGAGACTCATCAAGGTTCCCTAACCGCTTTTGTGAACTTCGGTTCCCCTCCATAGCGGCGAGGAACTATCATCCTGAGCACTTACTCGCTCCGCCGGATAGGGTTGCTCCTTATATTCTACCCCGTATCGAAAAGCGAGGATGGGAGTTTCTTTTGAGGAAACCAAGGGAAATCAACCTCTCTTGGGTGGAAGAATTCTACACTAACTACCATCTCTCTTCTCTTCGATCGGTGTATATGCGCCGGAAGCAAGTTTCAGTTTCAGAAGAGGCTATTCAGCAGGTGCTCAATGTTTTACCAGTGCCAATTGACATGGATGGATACCAAGAAGTCTTGCATCAGCGAGTGGAGTACAGATTTAATTGGGACTCAATTCTCCAAGTCATCGCTGAGCTTGAAGCATCTTGGATCTATGGTAGCCAACAGATGAGGCCCAAAAGTATCGATGCTCGCTTCCTCTCTGTGGAAGCTAGAGCCTGGGCGCAGATCCTTTCCCACTATGTGCTACCTAGCACTCACAGGTCGTCCATCACAGCGGACCTTGCTTTGCTTGTCTGGTGTATCCTCACGGAGAAGCCGGTGAACATCCCATTTCTTGTCAAGCAAGCAATGAGTCAAGTCCACGACCGAGGTAACCTGCCATTTTCAGCTTTGGTATCTGACTTAGTTTCTGCTGCGGGTGTTTCTTGGGAAGCCAAGGATAAGAAGATCATGGTTCCGGCTAAGGGCGATGTGGTCCCAAGCGAAAAATACCTATATCTTCCCATGAACAAACCAAGCCCCGACATGGTCCCGCCACTTCTTTGTCCCTCAAGCTCATCTTCACCACCACTGAGATCCACAGATCAAAGGATAAAAGACCTTCACCGGAAGCTGGATAGGTATGAGCGGCGCAACCACCGCCGATACACCCACCTCAAAGAGCTTCTGAGTCGTGTTGCCCCTAGCATGGAGGAGCCCGAGATATTCACCTCCACCTCGAACCCAAGCGATGAAAGTTTTGATGGGGGAGATAGTGAAGACTCCGGTCCCGACCATCCCTTAAGTATCATTTGTAGCACGGAGGACCGTGCTAATTTCTAAGTGTGGGGAGGTCGTTCGACCGATCTCCATGGGTAACATTCTCTTCTCTTCAATAACCATGGAGTTATGTTTTGCATAGATGTTAGTATATGGCACGCATAGTTAGTTTATTTCTTGTAAATACCCTTGCATGATAGTTAGTTTTATAGAATTACTTGGTCAAAGCAACAACTTTCTCTCCAAGAAACTGTGTTCTGGGTGACCTACCAAAATTTTGAAAATTTTTTTGCAATAAACTTGCTTTAAGAATGTATTTTGGAACATAGTGATTGAGTTAAGAACACAAGCATGAAAGTTTTGAGCCTATTGCATGGTTACATCTTTTAACCATTATTTGCATTCTTGTGTGCATATCTCTCTCCATGAATGTGATCCTTGATTTGTCTAATTCTATATGTCCATTGCTTTGTGTATGAATGCATTTGCGTGATTGAGGCCATTGTTTCATTAACCACTTTTCCCAAATAGCCTTAACCCTTATATCTACCATTGCTAACCAATTTTGAGCCTTTGATAAACCCTCTTGTTCTTAAACAGAGCATGCCAACAACCCTAAGCGAAAAACCATGAATGTCCCTGAATTTGAATCCTTGATTAGCTTAGGTAAGTTAGGTTGTGTATTATTCATACAGGAGGGATATACTTTGGGAATTCGGGTAGATATATAGGCGTGTAATTGTAGTGTAATTGAAAACTCTAGGATTTTGGGAACATACCCATGTGTTAAATGATTGCACCGTATGCATTGAGACTTTAGTTCACTAAGAAACCCCAAGGAAAAGGGGATGTTGATAATGTCATATATAAAAAAAAAAAAGAAAGAGAAGAAATGAAAGGGGATAAAAAAAATACCCCAAGATAAAGTAATAAAAACAATGCATATAGTAGGTGGACTGAAAAGAAGCCATGAGTATGCAAAAGGGTAGAAATTCAAGGGTAGCTAGGAATATATTGTAGTTGTATAGGTGGTTTTAGGTGTCTAGTGGGATCCGAGGTTGATCAAGGACTCAAATTTTAAACCCACTTAGCCATATACATCCTTACCTTCACCCTAACCCCGTTACAACCCATGAATAAGACCTCATGATACTTGTAAGCATGCATTAAGTAATTGTCGATTGATTAGATGAAAGACAAATCTTGGAAAGCATGATTAGGAGGAGATTGAGTGACGAACCCTAGACACTTGAGCGAATAGAGCGGATACACTTCCGGTGAGGGTTCGATGCTCAATTCTTGTTCCCGGCTTTCACAAGCGTTCTTTCAGCAAGTCATATGCACTCTTTAGTGATACTCAATCTGGTAGAACTCGTGAACTACATACTATCTTCACCCTATATGCTCACATGTATTCTTGAAGGATGGATTCACTTTTGACCAAGTAGGTGGATGACTTTACATTAGTTACATGCATCCGTTTAGATACTTAGCATTTCATAAACCCTTTCCCATCATAATCTTTGGTCTTTTTATTTTTAAGCATGAGGGCATGCTTGGTTTAAGTGTGGGGAGATTTGATAAACCCCGATTTCGTGGTTTATCTTGTGCTCATTTTGGGAGATTTTATCAATATTTCTCACACTTATTCACAAGAAATGCATGGTTTTGTGTTCACTTCCCAATATTGCTCTATGATGAAAAACATGCTTGTTTTACCTTAAATTTGCCATATTTTAACCCTCTTCTATTGTCATTCGATGCCGTGATATCTTTGTTGAGTAATTTCAGGAGTTATAGGTTAGGATTGACTCAGAAGAGAGAGAGAAAGCATGTACAAAAAGGGAGGAACATGAAGAATTGAAGTATTGGAAGCAGCAGCATCGGCGCGTCCACGCACTCCACGCGCTCGCGTAGGTGGGACTAGATAGAAGCAGCGCGCAAGGATGGACGCATCCGCGCAGATTGGGAGATTTCCATCGACGCACACGTGCAACTGGCGCGCACGCGTGGGAAGCTGCACATGACCTCATTAAGAGAAATCATGCCTGGCGATTTCTGAGGCTAAGAAGGCCCAATTTCAAGCTGTTTCTGCATGAAAAAGACCCAAGAATGCTGAGGGAAAGGGGGAGGAGAGTCATTTTTGGAAAAGGAGACATATTTTGAGAGTTTTTCCTGGTTCTTGGATGATTCTAGAGAGAAAAACCCTTGTTCCTCTCTAGATCTAGTTTTCATTTTGATTTTTCCTTGTTGATTTGTTAATTGGATTTTGTTGATGCTTACATAGTTGAATTCGTTTGTTGCAATTTAAGATTACTTGTTTGTTAAGTTTTCCATTTACTTTTATGTTCATAACTCTCAACCCCGGATTTCTAACCAATGTCGAAGCGCATGTTTGCCCATTATTCGTGAGACGACCCGAGGTTCGAATACTTCGGTTATTTCTATTGGGGTTGAAATTGTGACAACCAAATCCCTCTTCTAAATTTGACCCCAAGGCTTGTTGTTGGTAGGCTATACTCACAACGAGGTGATATTAAAGAGAAAAATCTTACCAATACAATATCCCTTGGTTGCAAGAGTGAGTGTCATAGAACTCTACTACCCAGGAAAGATTAACCTGCCGTGGCTGTCTCTGTAGGAATCTCCATTGTCTTCGTTCAATTTGCGGCTCAACAAATTAAGCAATACGGGTTGGGAGGATAAGAAGGTATTCGTTGTTGTAACTCCTTTTTACCAGGATGGGGAACATCTGCTCACAGAAGCGATTAGAAAATCGCGCAGTGTCCTTTGCTGGGAAGGCTTTCTCCTTTTCATTAACCTTTATAATCCTCTTGATTCTTTTTGTTGAGGGCTTAACTGTAGTCGAAGATAGTTCTGCCACTAATGCTCTCTTTGTTCCTCTTCTTGCTGGTGGTTTGGGAGTAGCTTTCTCCTTGCCTTTCTTGGTGGCCATCCTAAAAGGGGGAAAAGAGAAAGTATATCAAAATGTCATGGGATAGAGCAAGGAAGAGGGTGGGTAAGGTGGTAATCAATGCACATTAAAAGATGAATGAAGTTAACACATGGTCATGACTACATGTGAGAAACAACAATGGAAATATAGCAAGTGCATATGATGACAATTAATTGCAAGGTGTTTATTGGCATGCAAGCAAAGGCATGAGTAGCATAGATCAAGCATTTAATGTCCCAGTGAGATTACCAAGCCTTTCAAACTAATAACCTGTTTGTAACAACAATTATATTAAATTAATAAAATATAAAAAGGGGTTTTGTGAAAAGCAAGCATTGAGAGTAGTAGAATAAAAGAAATCTAAAAATAGTGCACAATGCCATACGGACGTTTTCACAAACACATAGCATGCATGATAAATAAGCTAATGAAAGTGTTAAATTGAACATGCAAGCAACCCTTTTAAAAAGTAATATATAGTTGTCAAATAATTCCTGAATAATTCACAAGCAAATCATAGGAAAGAATAGTGACCCAAATAAATTTCTAACACTAATGAAAAGAAAAATAAAGAAAAAGAAAACATGGATAATGCAAGGAAAAAGAAAAGAAAAAGATAACATAAAAAGAAGAAGAATAGAAAAGTAAGGAGGGGAAAAGAAAAGAAAAACCTTGATAATGGTGGTGAGAGAGAGAAAAAGTAGAGAGTGAGAAAGAAGGAAGAAGGAAGAAAAAAAGAAAGAAGAAGGGAAAAGAAAAAGTAGGATTTGGGGAAGAGAAAGATAAAATATTTTGGCAGATTAGGTTAAGCTGTGCGGTGCAAGCGACGCGGACGTGTGGGGTACGCGCGGATGGCGCTTAGATGGGTCGACGCGGTCGCACAACTTTCTGTTCAAAACTCATTATTGCCAAATTCCAGGGTGACGCGGTCGCGTGGTTGACGCGATCACGTGGGTGGCCAATTTTGGAAGATGACGCGGACGCGTGGAGCACGCGTTCGCGTGGTAGGGACTGTGCGTCCAGTGCCAGTCCAACACCACTCTAGCATAACTTTCTGCCTTGCACCCTCTTTTACGTCGATTTTCAGGTCACGCGTCCGCGTGGGTGATGCGGACGCGTGGAAGGCAATTCTCCCACATGACGCGGTCGCGTAGGGCGATTTGTGCCATAGGCACGCTTCCAGCCACAGTCTCGCATGACTTTCTGTTCGATTTCTTGTTCTTTCTTAGCCACCTGCGACGCGGACGCTCGGCGACGCTGTCGCGTCGCGTGCTCGCCCTCTTTTTTTTTTTGAAAATAAAAATATGCAAATGCAGATGCAAGCTAAATGTGCTAATAAAGAGAAGAATTATTGAAAAAGAAAACTAAGAATAAAGAAAGGAACGATCATACCATGGTGGGTTGTCTCCCACCCAGCACTTTGCTTTAACGTCCTTAAGTTGGATGCTCCACTAGCTCAGTCTTCTGCTGTGGGTGGATCCTCCAAGAAGAAGATCTCTAGCTCCCTAGGTTTCGCCTTCGCACCATGATATAGCTTCAGGCGATGTCCATTAACTTTGATGAATTCAGAGCTTGAAGGATGACTCAAGTGGAAAACTCCGTATGGCTCAGCCTTCTCTACTCTATATGGACCTTCCCATCTTGATCTCAACTTGCCTGGCATGAGTCTCAGTCTAGAATTGTAAAGGAGGACAAAGTCCCCAGGTTGGAACTCTCTCCTCTTGATGTGCTTATCTTGCACATCCTTCATCTTTTCCTTGTACAGTCTTGAGTTCTCATAAGCCTCTAGGCGTAAGCTCTCTAATTCTTGCAGTTGCAACTTTCTCTCAGTTCCGGCCTTCTCAAATTCCATATTGCACTCCTTCATTGCCCAAAAGGCTTTGTGCTCTACTTCTACTAGGAGGTGACAGGCCTTTCCATAAACTAAGCGGAAGGGACTCATCCCAATGGGTGTCTTGTATGCAGTTCTGTATGCCCAGAGTGCATCTTATAGCCTGGTGCTCCAGTCTCTTCTATTAGGTTTGACTATCTTCTGCAATATACTCTTTATCTCTCTGTTAGACACCTCAGCTTGCCCATTAGTCTGGGGATGGTAGGCTGTTGCCACTTTATGAACTATCCCATGCTTCTTCAGTAATCTTGTTAGTCTCCTGTTACAGAAATGGGTGCCTTGATCGCTCACGATTGCTCGTGGTGATCCAAAGTGACAAATAATGTGGTTTCTCACAAAGGAAACAATAGTGTTAGCATCATCAGTGTGGGTAGGAATTGCTTCCACCCATTTAGAAACGTAATCTACAGCTAACAGTATATAAAAATAACCATTAGAATTTGGAAATGGACCCATGAAGTCAATGCCCCAAACATAAAAAATTTCACAGAAAAGCATAGTTTGTTGAGGCATCTCATCCCTCTTGGATATATTACCAAACCTTTGGCATAGGGAACAAGATTTACAAAATTCAGCAGCGTCTTTAAAAAGGGTAGGCCACCAGAATCCACAGTCTAAAATTTTTCTAGCTGTTCTTTGAGGGCCAAAATGTCCTCCACTCTCAGATGAGTGACAGGCCACTAAAATGGACTGGAATTCTGATTGAGGCACACACCGTCTAATTACCTGGTCAGCGCCACATCTCCATAAATATGGGTCATCCCATATATAATATTTGGACTCACTTTTCAGCTTGTCTCTTTGATGCTTAATAAAGTTTGGAGGAAAGGTACGGCTAACTAGATAATTAGCTACAGGTGCATACCAAGGGATTACTTCAGATATTGCTTGTAAGTCATCAAACGGGAAATTATCATTTATAGGAGTAGCGGTATCCTTAATGTGCTCAAGGCGACTCAAGTGGTCTGCCACTAGATTCTGGTTACCACTCCTATCCTTATTTTCTAAATCAAATTCTTGTAGTAGCAGTATCCAATGTATAAGCCTTGGTTTGGACTCCTTTTTAGCTAATAAATACTTTAGAGCCGCATGGTCTGAGTACACTACTACTTTAGTACCAAGTAAATAGGCTCGGAATTTATCCAGAGCAAAAATAATAGCAAGAAGTTTTTTCTCAGTAGTAGTGTAATTAGACTGAGCTGTGTCTAAAGTCTTAGACGCGTAAGCAATTACAAAAGGATCCTTACCTTCATGCTGAGCCAGCGCTGCTCCAACTGCATGGTTGGAAGCATCGCATATGATTTCAAATGGCTGGCTCCAGTCAGGTCCTCTCACAATTGGAGCTTGAGTCAGGGCAGTCTTCAGCTTATCAAACGCTTGTTTGCAATCCTCACTGAACTCGAACTCAATATCTTTCTGTAGTAATCTGGATAAGGGAAGTGCTACCTTACTAAAGTCCTTAATGAATCTCCGATAAAAACCTACATGTCCAAGGAACGAACGGACTTCCCTCTCAGAGGAGGGGTAAGGCAAACTAGAAATAACATCTACCTTTGCTGGATCTACAGAAATGCCAGTATTGGACACAACATGTCCTAGTACAATCCCTTGTTTCACCATAAAGTGACATTTTTCAAAATTCAATACAAGGTTAGTACGGACACATCTATCTAATACTCTAGATAAACTATCCAAGCAAAGGCTAAATGAATCACCATAAACGCTTAAATCATCCATAAAAACCTCCATACAGTCCTCAATAAGGTCAGAGAAAAGAGTCATCATGCACCTTTGGAAAGTAGCTGGTGCATTGCACAAGCCAAAGGGCATTCTCTTATAAGCATAAGTACCAAAAGGACAGGTGAAAGTAGTATTTTCCTGATCTTTAGGAGCTATATGGATTTGAAAATAGCCAGTATAACCATCTAAAAAGCAATAATGGGATTTACCTGACAGGCGATCAAGCATCTGATCAATGAATGGCAAGGGGTAATGATCCTTGTGAGTGGCTTGGTTAAGATGCCTATAGTCAATGCAAACTCTCCATGAATTCTGCACTCTAGTTGTCAGAAGCTCTCCATGCTCATTTCTTACTATGGTGATTCCACACTTCTTGGGCACCACTTGTACTGGACTGACTCATTCGCTATCTGAGATGGGATAAATGATATCTGCTTCAAGTAGTCTGGTAACTTCTTTCTTGACAACTTCTAAGATGGTGGGATTCAGTCTTCTCTGGGGTTGACGGACAGGCTTTTCTCCCTCTTCTAGGAATATTCTGTGCTACAAACTTGAGGGCTGATGCCTACAATATCCGCTAGGCTCCATCCAATTGCTTTCTTGTGTTTTCTCAGCACATTGAGTAGCTGTTCTTCTTGTTGGGGAGTGAGTTCCCTTGCAATAATTACTGGAAATCTCTACTTGTCCTCAAGGTAAGCATACTTGAGGTGTGGAGGAAGGGGATTTAATTTCAATTTTTGCTCATGGTCAGGCTCTAGATTATCTGGGGTTGGTGTTAATGGCAAAGTGCCCTCATTGTCCTCCAAGAGTGTCCCCACACTTGGACCTTGTCCTGCGTACTTCTCTTCTAATTCCTCCTGGTGAACTTCAGCCATGGTTTCATCTATGATGTCACACTGGGAGATAGAAAGGTCATCCGAAGGGTGCTTCATAGCTCTATTTAAACTGAATTTTACTATTCTGCCATCTATTTCAAAAGAATAAGTTCCACAAAATGCGTCCATCTTGAATTTTGAAGTCTTCAGGAATGGTCTTCCAAGCAGGATTGATGATGGCCTTCCTGAGTCATTAGGGGGCATTTCCAGAATATAGAAGTCAATGAGAAATGTGAGTCCCTTAATGCTCATTAATACATCTTCAGCAACTCCAACTACTGTAATAATGCTTTTATCTGCTAACACAAAACGAGCTGCCGACCTTTTTAAGGGAGGGAGCCTCAAAGTATCATATATAGACAAAGGCATTATACTAACACATGCTCCTAGATCACACATGCAGTCAGAAAATATCACACCACCAATAGTACAATTAACCATACATGGACCTGGATCACTACACTTTTCAGGTATACCTCCCATTAAAGCAGATATAGAACTACCTAAAGGAATAGTTTGTAATTCATTAATTTTGTCTTTATGTATGCATAAATCTTTTAGAAATTTTGCGTATTTAGGTACCTGCTGAATAACATCAAAAAGGGGAATAGTTACCTCAACTTTTTTGAATATCTCTACCATTTTGGGATCAAGTTCCATCTGCTTCCTGGGCTTCCTTGCAATTTGTGGAAATGGAATAGGGAGGGCGTTTTCTGCAGGGTCTGCCTCCTTAGGTGCTTCTTTCTGTGGTTGAGCCTCTACTTCTTCACCCATGTCTTGTATCGCCTCTTCTTCCTCATCATCCTCTACTTCTACCACCTCTTCAGCTGAGGCATGTTCTGATGGGATTGGCTCCTCCTGATTCCTCTCTTGTAGTGTGGTTTCGGACCTTAGGGTGATGGCATTGATGCCACCCTTTAGATTGGGTAAGGGTTGAGAAGGAATTCCACTGGAGCTTGCATGTTGAGTGTTTGAAGTGTTGGGTGGTGCCAGCTGAGAGATGTGAGCTTGTATAGCGGATGCTAGGCCATTAAGTGAACTTTCCATGTTCCTTTGTCCTTGTGCAATGGATTGAAGAGCCTCGTCACTCGGAGAGGAATTAGATATTGTGATATGCGGAACTTGTTGTTGGTTGTGCTGTGGTCCTTGAGACTGCCTCAGGTGAGGTGCTCTGTAAGGCTGGTTCTGGTTCTACTGCCTATTGTTGTTATTATTCCACTTCTGATATCCTTGATTGTCTCTGTCTCCTCTGTTATTGTTGTCCCTCCAATTCTGGTTAGAATTATCTCTCCAACCTTGGTTAAAACTGTCCTGCCATCCATGGTTGTAACTACCACCTTGATTGTACCCTTGGTTGGGGCGGTCATAGAAGTTATGAGTGGCTGCTACAGTGTTGTCTTCCTACTGGAGCTGCGGATATTCATCAGTATAATGGCTATAATCAACACAGATTCTGCACACTCTCTGTGGAACTAACTGTTGGCTCTGCTGTGCTTGTTGTTGACTCAACTGCATCTGCTTCAGTAAGTTGGTCATCTCACATATACTCTGAGTCAGAGCTGTAGTCTCTTTGCTAGAAGATACCTCCGTAACAGCTTTTGACCGGCCTTGTTTCTGCCTATGATTCCTTGTAGACTCAACCAAGTCGCTGATCAATTGCCATGCCTCATCAGTGGTCTTGTACTTTTTCATAGACCCATTGCTAGCACTTTCCAATGTGGTCTTATCTTGGGGCCTCATGTCCTGTGTGACGTAGCCGAGCAACACTATCTTGTTAATCATGTGGTAGGGACATGCTTCTAGAAGGTTGTTGAAGCGCTCCCAGTATTCATAGAGAGTCTCGGATTCATCCTGAACAATCATGGAAATGTCTTTCCTCAGTTTATCAGTAACTTTAGCTGGGAAGAATTTTTCCAAAAATTCTCTTCTAAGCGTATCCCAGTCAGATACGGTTGCTGCGGGTTGAGTGTAGTACCACTCTCTCGCCTTTCCTTCAAGAGAGAATGGGAAAGCTTTCAACAGAATAGAAGTTTCATCTGCACCATCACGCCTGACAGTAGAACAGGCTGCTTGGAAATCCCTAAGGTGCTTGATAGGCTCTTGAGCAGGTAAGCCATGAAACTTAGGCATCAAGTTGAGTAGTGCAGTCTTTATTTCAAAGTCTGTAGCCACTGCTGGGTGATACGCTTGAAACGGTTGCATTGTGAAATCAGGGGCTCCAGCCTCTTGGATAGTAACTCTCCTAGGTGCTGCCATGTCACCTGCACGTAAATCAACCGAATCAGTAGAACGGGGGCTTGTTTCTTCCTCAAGTGACGTTTCAGATTCGCCCTCAGAAAGGACTAACCGACGCCGAGCTTGCCTTATACGTGAAATAGTTCTTTCAATCTCAGGGTCAAATACTGGCAAGCTTGGATCAGGAAGTGAACGCGTCATTTAACAAAAGAAACATGCAGCTCATAGTAACAAAAATAAAATAAAATGCAAATAAATAAATTCCAATCAATAACTTAGCACTCTATTGCAACTCCCCGGCAAAGGCGCCAAAAATTGACGTGGCGAAAATTGGCGAGTTAAGAAATTGTTATAAGAGATACGTTGCAAGTACAGTTCTTAACCAACCAAAAATCCACTTATCAATTTAGAAGGGTTGTCACAAAATTAAAATTAAAATACTGGGAGTATGAATCCCAGGTCGTCTCCCAACGAGTTGCAGGAAGATGTGCTATTTTATTAATCAGATATTTTCTAAAAATGGTTTGAGTTGATAAACAGGAAATTAAATCAGAGAATTTATGTAATTTAAATAAAAACCTTGACCGAGAGTAGATTAGTTGGAAGCCCTATCCTTGATGGAGTTCTCTCAAGATAAAAGTGATAATTAAAGGTTTCCTGCTCAGTTATCCTTTCCAGGTAAAGGAAAGTTAAGCAAGTTGGAAGTCAATTTCTATTCACAAGTTCTAATCCTCTCCCTTGGGAAGGACTAGTGCCAGTGATTAGAGGGCGACCCAACGCGAAACCCAACTATAATTTTACTCTTGAGCATCCAACTCAAGGTCTTCCTGTCAATCAACTCCCAATCAAGTTATGGAACTACTCGCTCATTATGTTTGTAAAATCCATGAAATAAGAAAAGGAAATATTGAAAGACATGATAAATAATAATCAAAAGGATCAATTAAAAATAAAAATAGTTCTTGTATTAATAAATTCTAGAAATAATCCAATAATAATTCTGAGTAAATAAAGGACATGGAAGAGTAAGTGACAAGTAAGGAAACAAACTAGAATGACAAAGTCTTGACGGAAGTAATAACTCTTCTCAATATCCCAGTCAAAGAAGCAATAAAATCAAAATCCTAAGAACTATGAATGTGTAGAAAGAAAACCTAAAGGAGGAGTAAAATCGGATCTAAAACTAAAATTATGCAGAATGAATGTTGTCCTCTGGTCTCTGCATGTTCCCTGGCTCTAATCTGCTTTTTCGGGCCAAAAACTGGTTCAAAACAGGGCCCAAAATCACCCCCAGCGAATTCTGCAGATTCTGCAGATCGCGCACAGCATGCGATCGCGTCATCCAGGCGTTCACGTCATCCAGCGTTTTGCCTTACCACGCGTGCGCGTCGTCTACGCCTTCGCGCCACTTGTGCAGTTTCCAATCCGCGCGGTCGCGTGAGCCATGCGTCCGTGTCACTGCAATTTCCTCTATGTCGCGCGGTCACGTGAGCCATGCGTCCGCGTCACTTCTCGCTGGTCATCTCCTCAATTTCTTGTGTTCCTTCTATTTTTGCAAGCTTTCTTTCTAATCTCCAAGTCATTCATGCCCTATAAAGCCTGAAACACTTAACACACAAATGATGGCATCGAATGGAAATACGGAGAATTAAAATACATAATTAAAAGTCTCTAGGAAGCAAGTTTTTAACCATGAAGTATTTTTAGGAAGGAATTATAAATGCATGCTAATCATATGAATAAGTGGGTAAAGATTTGATAAAACCACACAATTAGGCACAATATAAACCATAAAATAGTGGTTTATCAAATGGTCCACCTACTATACGAAATAAGAGTGTGTGGACCTATCCAATTTTGGTGGATGTATCCTTTTGAGAGGTTGATTGGGTAGCATCTGCAAGTCATTTCTAGCTAAAGAGACATTTAAATTTTGTTCTTTCTATTTTGAGCCTCGTGTTGAATTAGAAAACAATGAGAGATGAAAATCCTTGATTAGTGAACCAAACTACCCAATCTTTGTTCAGAAAGGAGTTACGATTGACGCAGGTAGTGAATATTGGTTAGACAAGAAGGAAATTGAGGCCGTACATTTGCATGTATTGCTTAATTGTGATCAGATTTCACTATATGTTATTAATGTTTCAAATAATAGTTTAACTTGTTATTTAATGAATCATTGAGTAATGTAACATTTTTTATTTATATTATTGCATCTTAGGTTATTGCAAGAAATAAATCCTTATTCATCACTTATGATTTTCTATTTTGGTTCAGAGAATACATTTGAGTGAATCTATTGACTCAATAGAAAACGAACTAGTTACATTTAGTTAGGGTCCAATGAATAAGGGAATGAGCTTTCTGATCTACTCCTTATATGGTCAATGGGAAAAATAGATAACACTGGGGTTTGAGTCTGCGGGGATACAAGAAGTGGTCATTCTGATAGGTTAGCGTGTTATACAATATAATTCAACTAGAGTATTTTTGTCACACTTTGTGCAAGGGGTGTGTGTGTCTAAAAATGAAAGGTTTGATCCAAGTTTGCGATAAGGAAAATGAAAGCATAAGGACTACAATATCACTAAAGTAAATGTAAATAGAAAATATAGAGATTATGACCCCTTTATTTTACCCCAACATGCACAATAAGTATACTATTTTTCATATCTGGGGTCATGCAAATCTAGTTAAGTGGTTGTGGTTAAGATTAAGTCAAGAGGTCATTGTATACAGAAGTGTAATGATGTCATCAAGCTACTGTATGACCACCCATGGCCAAGCTACAAGAAGATTCCCATTGAGACCAGAGGTCGATGGCTTGATAAGTGGGCTGTAAAATGTCCATTTATTCAAACTTCTTAGTTTTTATCTTTTGTTTTTTTTTTTATGTAATTGATTTCGATAAAGTAATGCCAATTATTTCATTGTGCAGGATGTCGCACCCATTATTTTCAAAAAGTTTAATTATGAATTGGTTGTGTTTTATTTTATTAAATTGAGCTTTTTATTATGAAAATTATTTAATTGAAGGTATTTAAACTAATTTTTATAAACTAAGGAAATTAATTATATTAACTTTGATTTAAAAATTAGTGTAGCTATTTGAAACTAATTAGCGAGTTTTTAAATAAATAGTATTCTCAAAAGTAATTATGTTGAACTATATTTGATTTTTAATTACTACTCTACACTACTCTTTGATAAACCCCGATTTCTTGGTTTATCTTGTGCTTATTTTAGGGGATTTTATCACCTTTTCCCACATTTATTCAATGAAATAGCATGATTTTGTAATTCTCCCTTGAATTGTGTTTAAGTGTAAAAATATGCTTTTTAGGCCCTTAAATTGGTGATTTTGATTCACTTTAATTCCATCCGATGCCTTGATGTGTTTGTTAAGTGATTTCAGGTTCATAAGGCAAGTATTAGATGAAAGAAATGAGGAGAAAAGCATATAAAGTGGAGAATGCATGAAGAAACAAAGATTGGAAATGCATCAATGGTCGCGCATGCGTACAGGGCGCGCACGCGCCGAAGTGATTTCGCATAAGGACGCGCACACGTACATGCCGCGTACGCACGGGTGAAGAAACAGCCAATCGACGCGCACGCGCACATGGCGCGTACCGTGACCCGCTTAAAGGCAAAATGCTGGGGGCAACTTCTGAGCTACCCAGGCCCAAATCCAACTTATTTCTGAGTGTATTTCATGCAGAATTGAAGTCCAAGAAAAGGGGGAGCAATTAGTTAGTCAATATGAGCCTTTAATTAGTTTTCTAGAGAGAGAAACTCCCTCTTCTCTCTAGAATTAGGTTAGGATTAGGTTAAAATGTCTTAGATCTTGAATTAATTACTTGATTTCATCTTGGTTCTTTTACAATTTCTCACTTCTACATCTTGTCTTTCTTAGTTGTAATGTTAAATTCTCATTTTGCTATCTTTTATGTTGATGAATATTGTGGATCCAAATTCCTTTTAATGCAAATTTATGTTTCCATATCTCTTTTATGTTACCTTCATTGATATTGTTGAGTTCTTGCTTATGATAGTTGTAGGTTTCCCTAATTTTAGCATTTTGTGATGTTTACTTCTATTGCATATTAGGTGTTTGATATAATACTTTCTATAGTTTTTAAGTAGTTCTCTTGACCATTGGCCTAGGCTAAGGGGATTGACTGATCTTGAGTCCTTGGGCTTCATTGAATTGGTAATTCTAGGACCCTTGGGGATCAATTTGATAACCATTGACTCTAGCCTACTACTAAGTTGATTAGTAGCTAGGTTGGGACTTATGGATTGATGTTGATCAAGCCTTTTGACGTACTCCAAGCCTAGGAGTATACATTACGTACTTAAGGCTTTAGTGAGTAGACCTAATGAGCTCGGTTCCACATAATTATTAATGTTTGAATTGTTGACAAGGATAGTGATCTCAATTACCTAAGTCTTAGCCAAGAGTCCTTTATCTTGCTTCTTTTAATTACTTGCTTGATTTACGCGTTTTGTCATTTAATTTCTTGCCCTCTTATTAATCAAACCCCCCTTTGCCCCTTCATAGCCAATAATTGACCACTTTATTGCATTCTTGTGAGACGCCCCCGAGTTTAAATACTTCGGTTAATTCTTATTTGGGGTTTGTTCTTTGTGACAAAACCATATTTTAATTTGATGTGAGAGTTGTTTGTTGGTTTGGAGCTATGCTTACAACGAAGCCCTCATTTCTACAAGAGAAAAATCTAGACCGACAACAATCATTCGCTGTCAAATTAATGGCGCCGTTGCCAGGGATAGCAATGGTGCTATGTTATTGGCTATTGTATATATTGTGAATAGCTTAATTTTTGGTTTTTTTGTTGGTTTCTGCTATTTGTAGGACTTTGTTTACTTTGTTTCTTGTTAGTTTTGTTTTTGTCTTCTCTTATCACCATGAATTCTCATCATTTTGGCTATGAGTGTAGTTCAAACTATGTTGTAGGAAATGGAAGCTTCAATGAGGATGTGCATCAAGGATTTGGAAATCAAAGATGGGAGGAGCCCCAAGCTTATAGACAACCTTCTTGGCAACAACCCCCTCCGAACTCTTATGGGTATAATCCTAATCCTAATGCATACCAATCCAATGTGTGTGATGACCCTTATTGCGATTGTAAACCACAACCACCACATGCATACGAACCCCCTCTGTGACATAATTTTGAACCACCTTACTCACAAGCTTTCTACCACCATTTACCTCCATATGACCCCAACCCATACCCACCATACCAACCACCATATGAACCGCATCTAGACCCACCACCTTTCCAACACCAATTCTCCCATGAACCACAAAGTCCATACACACCACCTCAAGAATTTCACCAATATGAACCACCTTCCAATTATAACAACCTTTCCTCAAACAATGAACCCTCTCTTCCACCATCACCTCCCGATGAAGCCCCCTTGTTGGAATTGAAAGATCTTGAATCTCATATCTTAAGGCAACAAGAGGAGGATGAAAAGAAGTTTACAAAATTAAGAGCAAAAATGGCTATCATGATAGAATCCATTGGTAACATGGTCTCATCCCGCCTAAGCCTATATGATCAAGGCGCTCCCATTATTGAATGTGGAGAAGCAACCAAAGAGCTTAGTGAGGGAGTGAATTCGAAACTCCATGGTAAGGAGGAGGAGTTAAAAAAGGAAGTACAACAAGAGAAGGAGGTAGAAATTAGTAAACAAAAGGAAGTAGTGGTTGGATGTTTAGGATATGTTGAGCACATAAAGGAATCTCAAGTCGAAGAGCCCTCTTCTACGAAGTTTGGAAGGGATGTTAAAGAGGAGAGTGATATTGAGGAAGTGGATAGAGAGTCGAAGGAAATTGATCAAGAAGTGGATTCCATCATTAGTGATTTTTTGTCCACATTGGTCAATCCCCTTGATGATCTTGTTGAGCCTTCTTCCGATGAACTAGAAATCAATGTTGAGGAGGACGTGCAACCTCTAAGGCATATTGTGAATGAAGAATTGGAAGAAATGTCCCAAGCAACAAGCCTCCCTATATATGATGATTCTGCATCAACAAATAACCCTTTTGAGCTTGAAGAGTCCTTCCCCACTATGCTGGGAATTGATGACGAGGTAGACTTCACTAGACCTCCTATTTATGATGAGAGTGATGGGGAAGGGATAGAAGGAATTAGTGGAGAGGAAGGTGAACTTGAAGAAGCTTGGCGAGAGGTAAAGCTCGAAGAACCTTGCCAAGTGGTGGAAAACTCTAGAAGAGGATGGACAGGAGTGGAGCGTGCTTTGTCAAGATCATTGGGAACTCTTCCACCTAGGTTATCATCTAATATTTCATTTGAGTGGGTAAGACTTCTAACTCTTAGCTTTATTATCCTACTTGAGTATGGTTTGCTTGAGACGGATGGCCAACTTAGGGCACTTTGTGGAATTAAGCGAAAGAGGAGGATGTTTAGTGGTTGGCGTTGTAAATCTAGACTCATTATGGTTGGAAGCTCAAAATTGAAGAGTATAGATTGGTGTTATGCTCAATTAAATGGATCTAAGAGGGTAGTTTGGTGCTTTCATGAGAATTCAGCTTTCTTGTCACCCAAATAGAATCAAGGCGATTAACTAGAAGATGGGTGCGAAGATAAGATATGGGATCCTGGATCACACTACGAAAACCATTTCTGGGAGCTCATATCTTGGAGAGAACCTCACCAAATCTTGGTGAAAATGGCTGGAACTTTTGACAACCAATTGAAGGAGAAGCACTCTTGGAGGTTCAAGGATGAATACCGGCATAAACCACCTTGACAAGGAACCTTCCAAATGTCCAACTTAAGGACTTAAACCAAAAGTGCTTGGTGGGAGACACCCCACCATGGTAAACTCTTTCCATTCTCTTGTAGATATAATGAATGAATGAATTGGGTTCCTTTGTGTATAGCTTCTTTACCCCTTAGTATATTTTGTCTTGCTTGCTAAGTTGTTTATACACTCTATGCCTTAATTAGTGATGATTCTTTGAATTTGATTTTTTGCTTGGATTTCAAGTTTCCTCAAATTGTTTGAAAAATCCCCAAAAATAACAAAATATGTCTGATTTTGCATTTTAGTTGGTTTCAGAGTCCTAGAGAAGGTTGGAAAGATTTTGAGCTCTTCTTGGTGCTTAAAAAAAGAGAGAGAGAAGCCACGTGTAAGCGCACAGTGCGCGTGCACGTCGGCTGCGCATTTAAGCTTTCTGGGCCAAGGACCAGAGAGTTGTGCCACTTTTGGGCCAACTCTGTGCCTTAACCCACGCGGATGCACGCTGCACGCGTCCGCGTCCTTTTTACGTTGCCCTACCCATGCGTAGGCGCACCTGGCGCTTCCGCGCCCCATCATCAATCGACCCATCTACGCGTAAGCGCACAATGCGCACGCGCGTCGATGCGATTTTTCATCACCCAGGCCAAAGGCCCGAGAGTTATGCCAACTCTAGGCCACTTTTATGCCTCTGGCCCAGCTCGACCCACGTGGACGCGCATTGTACGCATCCGCGCCCTGATGAACGTAAATATCCTTATGCCGATTAGAAACTAGTGATAAATCCGATCGTGAGTATAGTCTAACCAACATACGAATACCGCATCAAACAATTCTTAAATCTATGACCGAGAGTATTGATCCCGGGTCGTTCTCCCTAGGAATTGCTTTAGAATGTGCATCATTGATTAGGAAAGCTTTTATGGTTTTGAGAGTAGGTGCAAGAATTCAAACTAGCAAGCAATCAACAATTGATGGAAATAAAAGCCTTGGCCAAGGGTAAACATTGGAAGTTTCATCATTATAGTTTCCTTCAATTATGATAAGAGTTGATTATTGCTTCACTTAGTTAACCCCCTAACAATGGAGGAAAGTCAAGTGAGAGTAACTAACTTGAGTCACAAGTCCTAGTCTCACCCTAGGGAAGTCTAGCTTTAGTGCACTCCAAGCCAATTAGCAATTTTCAATTCATAATCTACAATTGATATCCACTATTCAAGTGTCTCCAATAACTCAACCCTTAAGCCAAGTGAGAGAAATCTACTCCATAACTAAGGTTGTCATTATCACAAACAATTGGTAGGCAATTATAGAAAACATGAGGCAATTGAGAGAAGAGAATTGAATTAAAACTATCTATTCCAAACAATAATCAACAATCACACAATTGAATAAAACATCAATTCATTAATCCACATTCAAAGTAACAAAGTGAACCAAATCTAGATCTAAGAGATTGAACCAAAAGAACATCAATTAAGAGTAGAAGAAGAGTAGATCTACACTTGTAGCAAAACAAAAAGTCAATTAGCAATAGATCTCACCAAGAATTCAAAGGAAACTTGTAATGGAGGATGAAAACCTAGAGAGAAGTTGGAGTTTCTCTCTCTAAAAACAAAATGTTATTAAATTCCTAAAATCTAGAATTATGACTCTCCTCCTCTAACACCCCTAAGCCTTGGTCCTCTTAAGCTTTTTCCTCCAAAATCTGCTCCAAAATAGGGCCTGAAAACCCCTTGAAATCGCTGGGCACGTGTTTCATTTAAAAAATCATGTGCGCATATCGACGCGTACGCACACTGCACGCGTACGCGTCCTCGGGCTCTTTTGCGATCTGCGCGCAAGCGTACAGTGCGTGCGAGCATCATAAGGGATATGGCCCAGCCATATAAGCGCGCCGGCTCCTCGCTCGGCTCTGCTGCGCTGGCTCTGGATGAGCGCATCTGCGCGTATGCGCACAGTGCACGTGCGCGCGCATGTCCAAACTTCATTTCTTTGATTTGTTTCATGCTCCTTTCATTCATGCATGCTTCCTCCATTCCCCTTGGCCATTTTTGCCCTATAACTTCTGAAATCACTTAACAAACGGATCAAGGCATCTAATGGTAATAGAGGAGGATTACAACATCTCAATTTTGATGCAAAAGAAGCATGTTCTCATCTATGAGGTAAAATGGGAAAGAGACACGAAATCATGCAGTTTTATATGAATAAGTGTGGAAGATCATTGATAAAACCCTTAGATTTTATGCATGATAAACCCTAAAAACGGGGTTTATCAACCTCCCCACACTTAAAGTATAGCATGTCCTCATGCTATGGGAAAGCAAAAGATCAAAGGACTACAAAGGTGTAGGACTCATGTGATGCAATCTACCTACGTGAATGCAACTAGGGTGCATGCTACTATCTACTTGGCCAAGAGTAATTCAATCTTTCTAGAAGTCACATATGTATGTGCACATAGAGCAGAATGATGGCAATGTATGAACTCTACCAATTCTAGTCGTCAGAATGAAATATGCATAACTTGTATGAAGAACGCTCGCGAGAGCCGAGAACAAGAAATTGAGCTTCGAACCCCTCACCGGAAGTATTTGCGCTCTATTCGCTCGGTGTATAGGGTTGATCACTCAATCCTCCCTACTTCATGCTTTTCCAAAATTTGTTTTTCTTCTAACAATCAACATATATTCCATGCATGCATGCAAGTATCATGGGGTGTTTTCTTTAGGTTGTAATGGGGCTAGGGTCAAGGTAAGGATGCATATTTGGTCAAGTGAGTTTGAAATTTGAATCTTTGATAAGCTTAAACTTTTCACCTAACCTATGACATCCTATACAATTCAAAAGCTAACCTAACTACCCATTCTTCACTTTTTTAACATACTCATGCATTTTCTTTTCATTTCTCAACACCTATGCGTTGATTTTATTGAGCTTCACTTGCTTTGGGGCATTTTGTCCCCTTTTTATTCCTTTTCTTTTTTTCTTTGTTTCTTTCTTTTTCTATTTATTTATTTTTTCTTTTCCATAATTTTTTTTCTTTTTCTTTTTTTTTTCTTTCTATATACAAGAACATCAATGCATAAGGTTTTACATTTGATTAATACATGAGCATGTACCCGATTCCCAATATTTACAATAAAAATACAAAACTACCCTTTTATTCCCCCAATGTCCAAAGGTTTCCACACTTGAATGATACACACACACTAGCCTAAGCTAATCAAAGATCCAAATAAAGGACATTTATTATTTTTTGCTTTAAGGCTTGTAATGTGCTAAATTAAAGAACAAAGTGGGTTAATCATAGGCTCAAAGTAGCTAACAATGGGAGATAAAAGGTAAGGCTATTTGGGTAAGTGAGCTAATGAAACGATGACCTCAATCATATACATGCATGAATACAAGGAATAACGGACATATAGAATTAAACAAATCAAAGATCACAATCATAGGAAGAGAACAATTTCACACAAGAAGGAAAAATAAGTGGTTATAAGTGTAACCACACCATTAGGCTCAAAACTCACTTGCTTGTGGTCTTGGCTCAAATCCCATGTTCAAAATACATTCTTCAAACAAGTTAAGCATCAAAAGATTTTCAAATTTCAAAATTGGTAGGTTTGCCATAAAATTCTAGTTTTCTAGAATAGAAGTCATTGCTCTAACCAAGTGGATTTATGAAGAGATACTAATATGCAAAAGATATCAAGAATGAAAGACCTAGTATGCAATCTACTCTAGTTAAGAAAAGAGGTTCAAGGAATTTATTCGGGTGTTACCTACGGAGACCGGTCGGCCGACCGACCTCCCCACACTTAGAAGTTGGCACGGTCCTCCGTGCCTTGAGTGAGATGGAGTGGTTGATCGGTTTTCGCGTGTCCATCCACTTCTTCATCATTATTGCTTTCATCATTATTGGTACCGGTGGACGTGGAAATTTCCGGTTCCTCCATAGGCGGTGCTAGGCAACTTAGAAGCTTCTTGACGAAAGTGTATCGTCATTGGTTACGCCACTCATAACAGTCAAGCTTCTTGTGGAGTTCCTCTATGCATTGCATAGATGACTTTGGTGGTGCGGATGAGGAAGAGGGGATGCGCATGGGGACGGATAAGTGTGGCTCTTCGGTGTCCGTCGGAGGGTAAACGTACCTCCCGTTCGGAACAACATCTCCGTCCATCGGGATCATGGTCCTTCTATCCTTGGTCTCTCGGGGAACGCCAGCTGCGGCGACTAAGTCGGTCACTAGAGCAAAAAAAATGTAGATTCCCTTTAGCGTGAATGCGGCCCATAGATTGGCGGATGAGTCGGGGGATATGCATCGGTCTCTCTGTGAGGACACACCAAACCAACAAGGCTAACTCGGCAGTGATAGATGAGCCATGGGTGCTTGGGAGCACGTAGTGGGCTAGAATTCGGGCCTATGCATGAGCCTCTCTGGTGAGAAAACGTGCGTCAATACCCTTGGGCCAGGACCTCATCCTTCCTTGAATCCAGAATGATTCGGGTGTGGCAATGACCTTAAGGATAGCATCCCAATCAAACGCATATTCGCACCGGGCCGACAAAATCTCCTAATAGGCATCAACCCCGTCCGCTAACGGTCCGGTCTTAAGCACATTTTGAATGGCCTCCTCCGTGATAGGAACTTTCCTTCGACGCACCAATACCGATGTGAGGGAAGGGGAATTGTAATTGGTGTAAAATTCAGACACCCATGACAAGTTCGCCTCCTGTGGCTTCCTCAATAGGAATTCCCATTGCCGTCGTTCGATGCGGGGCAAAATGAGCGGTATGACATGAGCTGGAGGAGCCAGAAGAGGTTCCGCATGATAGTTCCGTGGCTTGATCAAGGGATAGACAAGTTCACAATAGCGGTTAGGGAAATTGTTCGGATCCCTCGCCGGATTGTCTTTTTCCGAAACATCAATGTTAGCAACGCTTCTGGGCTTGGTGAGGAGGGCCTTAGCTTGCGGGCCTTGGTGTGCTTTGCTAGTAGACTGTGATGGTGCCTTCTTGGGCGCCTTTCCATAGTCTCTTTTGAGCACCATCCTAGAAAAGAAGGAAAGGTGGTGAAATTAAGCCTAAAGAGGCGCCAAGAAAGAATAATCATGCAAGTGATAAAGCATAAAAGAATAAGTGGCTTAGATACATGACAGCTGCAACATGTAACTAAAATAATAATGAAGATCATAGCTAGTCACTAGCATGTAATACATGAGCGGTATAGGCATGCGAACACGAAGCATGAGAAGCGCACACTCATAACAATGACAACAAGAAGTAAGTAAAATATGGGGTGAGCTTGTAGAAATGAGGCAAGAAATGTAGTAAGCTCAATGTATACATGAACAAACAAGTGAATGAGAAGGGACACCAAAATAGAGAACACTTAGTCAAAATGATTCCAAGAAGTCATATGGTTCTTTCGTCAAACACGTGATGTGCATCCCTTTATGACAAAAACTTAGAGAAGAGTGGCAATGTAGCACCCCATAAAGCATCGTCAATCATCATATCACACCACTAAATACAAAAGAAAGCAAGTAAATCAAACAAACTCATCAATGCAAGAGTAAGCTCCACTTAGAATACCCATGAGAAAATGAAAAGAAATAAAGAAATAAAATGCAATAAACAAGGAGAACATGAATGCAACTACTTAAAAAAATAAGAGCATGTAATTGGGGGAATGGAAAAAAAAAGAAAGGGGAACTAAAAATAAAGATTTAGAAAGGAGGGGTACCTTAAAGGGGGAAGAAAGAGATAGGGTATGGAGGTGAGAGAAGGGTTAGTGAAGGAGAGGAGAGGGAAAAGAGGTGTGGGTCCGCCGGAGCTGGTGGTTGCCGTCGGAGGTGGTGGAGAAAAAGAGGTAGGGATGGTAGAGGAGGGTAGAGGTGAAGAAGAGGGGTGATGGTAAGAAGAAGGAAAGAAAATGGAGGGAGAAAGGCACACTCTCATTCAATTGGTTCGCGAAACCGACGGGTGCGCGCCATGCACGCGTGCGCGCGCATGGGCAAAATCAGTAATGACGTGGACGCGCACGGTGCGCGTGTGCGAGAAGTAGCGAAATGTGAGTGTGCACGCAAGCGCCAGGTACGCATGCGCGTGCATATGTGTTGTGTCCTCAGCACAGGTTGGGCACAACTCTGGCCCAACTCTCGGAAAAAAGTACCAGAAAGTAAAATTTGTTGAGCGACGCGGACGCACACAGTGCGCTGACGCGTCGATTGGCATTATGGTCCAGGTACGCGTGCGCGCCAGGTATGCCTACGCGTAAGTTGAGCTGGGCCAATAGCATGAAATTAGCCCAGCTCGGGCACAACTCTCTGGACGATGGCCCAGGGCCACAAAACGTAGTAGTGACGCGGGCGCGCACGGTGCGCGTATGCATGTTTTGCGTGAATTGACATGGACGCGTGCGCGTCTCGTGCGCGCACGCGTGATGTTGGTTATGCCCAGGGCCCAAAGCTGGCCTAGAATTTGCACAACTCTCTGGTAAATAGCCCACGGGTTGCGAAATCCTAGGGACGCATACGCGCACAGTGCGTGCACGCGTGCCCCCCCCCCCCCTTTTTTTTTGAATGAATAGAAAAAATGCCTAATTATCATGTATTCACTGGCCAAACAAGCCAAAGAAGTCAAAAACACCTAAAATCAATGCAAAATCTAAAGAGAAGTGTGCATCTACCACACAATCAAGTCATTCATGGAAAAACCAATGCAAGTCCTTATGAACAAGTCATCCGAGGTAGGCACAAACAATGCTAATCAAGCAAAAGTGTAGCTAAACAATTACAAAATAATGAAGAATTCAAAAGAAAAGACGGTATACAAAGGAGGGAAAGGATAGATTTCACCATGGTGGGGTGTCTCCCACCTAGCACTTTTGTTTAATGTCCTTAAGTTAGACTTTCACTTGTTCATTGCTCTTTGCCAAGAGGTGCGTCGTCCAAAAGGAATACCTCAACCTCTTTGTTGCTCTTCATTTGCTCACCATGATACAACTTGAGACGGTGCCCATTGACCTTGAAGATATCCGACCTTGAGGGATGGCACAAATGGTAAACCCCATAGGGTTCCGCCTTCACTACTTGATATAGGCCTTCCCATTTTGACCTTAGTTTACCGGGCAACAATCTCAATCTAGAATTGTAAAGAAGGACTAGATCACCGGCTTTAAATTCTTTGCCTCTTATGTTCCTATCATGCACGACTTTCATCTTTTCCTTGTAAAGTCTAGAGTTCTCATAAGCTTCAAGCCTCAAACATTCCAACTCTGCTAATTGTATCTTCTTCTCAATTCTGGCTCCACCCAAACTTGGATTACACTCTTTGATGGCCCAATACGCCTTGTGCTCTATTTCCACCGGCAAATGGCAAGCTTTGCCATACACCAACCGAAAGGGGCTCATGCCAATTGGCGTTTTGTATGCCATTCGGTAGGCCCATAATGCATCGGTGAACTTAGCACTCCAATCTTTCCTATTGGGTTTCACAATCCTTTCCAAGATGTGTTTAATCTCCCGATTGGAAATCTCGACTTGGCTGTTTGTTTGTGGGTGGTAGGCCGTGGCTACTTTATGCATGATGCTATACTTCTTCATGAGTCCTTCCATTCTTCTGTTGCAAAAGTGTGAACCTTGGTCGCTCACGATTGCTCGTGGCGACCCAAATCTATAAATGATATTATTTCTCACAAAAGAAAGGACTACGTTAGCATCATTCGTCTGGGTGGGTATCGCTTCCACCCATTTGGACACATAATCAACGGCGAGTAGAATGTAGAGAAAACCATTAGAATTTGGGAATGGCCCCATGAAGTCAATCCCCACATGTCGAAAATCTCACAAAATAGCATGGTTTGTTGGGGAATTTCATCCTTCTTAGAGATATTACCAAATCTAATGCATTGAGAACAAGATTTACAAAAATGAGAAGAGTCTTTGAAAAGGGTTGGCCACCAAAAGCCATAATCTAGGATTTTCTTTGCCGTTCTTTGAGGTCCAAAATGGCCTCCCCCTTCGGAGGAGTGGCAAGCTTCCAAGATTGAGTGGAATTCGGTTTTTGGAATGCACCTCCGAATTACTTGATCTACCCCACATCTCCAAAGGTATGGGTCATCCTACACATAGTATTTGGATTCACTTTTTAGCTTATCCCTTTGGTGTTTGGAGAGATTAGGAGGGAAGGAGCGAGATACTAAGTAATTGGCGATGGATACATACCAAGGAATGGTTTCCGAGATTGCATGCAAGCCCTCAAAGGGAAAAGAATCATTGATAGGAGTAGTATCGCCTTTTGTGTGTTCAAGACGACTTAGGTAGTCCGCCACTAGGTTTTGCGTACCACTCCTATCCTTGATTTCCAAGTCAAACTCTTGCAACAATAAAACCCATCTAATCAATCTCGGTTTGGATTCCTTCTTAGCTAAGAAATACTTTAATTTCGCATGATCCGAGTACACTACCACCCTTGAACCGAGAAGATATGCTCGGAACTTGTCCAAGGCAAAAACAATGGCCAAAAGTTCTTTTTCGGCAGTAGTGTAGTTGGATTGGGCTCCATCTAATGTTTTTTATGCATAGGCTATGACATATGGATTCTTACCCTCGCGTTGTGCTAACGCGGCTCCCACGGAAAAATTTGAAGCATCACACATTATTTCAATGGCCTACTCCAATCCGGCCCTCGCACAATGGGAGCTTGGGTCAATGCTACCTTGAGCTTGTCGAAAGCCTCCATGCATTCCTTGCTTAAATCAAACTCAACATCCTTTTGTAGCAACCTTGAGAGAGGCAATGCTACCTTGCTAAAATCCTTGATGAATCTCTGATAAAATTCTACATGTCCAAGAAAAGAGTGGACCTCCCTCTCAGAAGAGGGGTAAGGCAAGCTGGATATAACATTAATTTTAGCCGGATCTACGGAGATACCATCTTTGGAAATAATATGTCCTAAAACAATGCCTTGTTTGACCATGAAATGACATTTCTCAAAATTTAAGACAAGGTTAATTTTAGTACATCTTTCCAAAACATTTTCAAGACTATTCAAGCAATGATCAAAAGAATCACCATATAACGTGAAGTCATCCATGAATACCTCCATGCATTGCTCTAGAAAATCCGCAAAGATGATCATCATGCACCTTTGGAAAGTTACCGGTGCATTGCATAAGCCGAATGGCATACGCTTGTAGGCATAAATTCCAAAAGGGCAAGTAAATGTTATTTTTTCTTGGTCCTCTAGAGCAATGTGTATTTGGAAGTATCCCGAATAGCCATCTAGGAAGCAATAATGAGACTTACCGGATAATCGATCGAGCATTTGATCGATAAACGGAAGTGGAAAGTGATCTTTTCTAGTGGCCGCATTCAACCTTCGGTAGTCTATGCATACTCGCCAAGAGTTTTGCACCCGTGTTGCTATGAGCTCCCCACTTTCATTCTTAATTGTGGTTACCCCGGACTTCTTAGGTACAACTTGAACGGGACTTACCCATTCACTATCTGAAATAGGGTAGATGATGTCCGCCTCAAGTAACCTTGTTACCTCTTTCTTGACAACCTCCAAAATAGTAGGATTTAATCACCTTTGAGGTTGTCTCACAGGTCTAGCTCCCTCTTCCAAAAAGATACGGTGCTCACACACTTGGGGACTTATCCCCACTAGATCCGCCAAACTCCACCCTATTGCCCTTCTATTCTTCCTCAAAATGCGTAGCAACTTCTCTTCTTGTTCAGGATTGAGTTCCCTTGCTATAATCACCGAAAACTTGTGGGCTTCATCAAGGTATGAATACTTTAAGTGGGGTGGTAATGGCTTCAATTCTAGCTTTTGCTCTTGGCTTGCCGCTTGAACTTCTTCACTTGGATCTTCACTATTTTCTTTAATCATATTTTTCTCTTCTAGTTTTGCACAACGCACTTCCGCCACAATGTTGTCAATTAAATCACATCGGAATACGGAATGGTTCTCCGGTGGGTGCCTCATTGCTTCTTCTAGACTAAAACTTACAACTATCCCATCTATTTCGAATGAGTAAGTTCCCGAATGGGCATCCAACTTGAATCTAGAGGTCCTCAAAAATGGCCTCCCAAGTAGGATAGATGATGCCCTCTCGGATTCGCTTGGTGGTATCTCAATGATATGGAAATCAATTGGGAATATCAAACCCTTTATGTCGACCAACACATCTTCCACAATACCCGACACGGTTATTATGCTCTTATCCGCCAAGACAAACCTAGCCGCCGACCGCTTCAATGGTGGGAGCTTCAATAGATGATAAATGGAAAGAAGCATAATACTAACGCATGTACCAAGGTCGCACATACAATCAATTAATTGGACTCCATCAATGACACAAGAAACTAAGCAAGGGCCCGGATCAACACACTTTTCCGGAATGGATCCCATCAAAGCCGAAATGGAACTACCCAATGGAATGGTTTCCAACTCATGAATTCTATCTTTGTTCATACACAAGTCCTTAAGAAATTTCGCATATTTAGGCACTTGGTGTATAGCATCAAAGAGGGGGATAGTTACCTCCACTTTTTTGAATATCTTTACCATTGTTGGGTCAAGGTCCACACGTTTCTTAGCCTTTCTTGCCAATGTAGGAAATGGAATCGGTTGAGCCACTTCCTCTAAAATTTGCTCCTTTCTAGGGACTTTACTCCTTGGTTGTGGTTCTTCATCTTCAACTATTACATGTGACTCCTCCTCCTCTTCAATTTCCTCTATCTCAACTCTATCTTCTTCTTGAGCAACTTTCATCAGGTTAGGTGCCGTTGAATCTCTTTCCTTCAATTGCATTCCGGACCTCAAGGTTACGGTGTTGATGCCACCTTTGGGGTTGGGCAAAGGTTGAGAGGGTATGGGACTAGAGGTTAAGGCTTGAGGAGTGGGAATAGAAGGTGGCTCCATGCGAGCAATGAGAGCTTGGAGAGTAGAAGTGAGGCCATTAAGACTTGAGTAGAGGGTGTTTTGGAGTTCCTTTTGTCCTTGGAGTATGGATCGGAGTGTGTCATCTTGATTTGGAGATGTGGAAGGGTAGGTAATTTGTGGTGCTTGGGGTTGATTGGGTGGAAGTGGTTGTCTATGAGGTGGTATGAAGGTTTGATAGTTCCTTCCTTGATTTGGTTGTTGGTTTGGAGGGTTTTGTGAATAACGGTTTTGTGAAGTGTTGTTGTTCCATCTTTGGTTGCCTCCGTTGTCCCTTCTTCCTTGTTGATAATTGTCCCGCCAACTTTGGTTGGAGCTATCCCTCCATCCTTGATTGGAATTGTTACTCCCTTGACTATAGTTGCCTCCTTGTTGGGGGTACCCTTGGTTAGAATTGCTCCCTTGGTTATGGTATCCTTGATTGGAACGTTCATAGTAGGGGCGATCATAAAAGTTGTGGGTAGCCTGATGCCAGGGCATTTTGGCCAGTTTCACTGACCTTTTCTTTATGGTTTTAGGGTAGTTTCATGTACTTTCTTAGGAAATAAGCAAGTTTTGGGTAGAATTTCACTTACATCTTGATTCAAGCTAACATTGTGATTTTTATATGAATTCATGAGAATTATGCATGAATTGAATGACAAATTGGATGATGCATGTCTCATAACTTGGACTAGAACTTTGATGCACTTTATTGCTTGATTTCAGGACAAAGGAAGCAAGGAAGAACCACGTTAGCAGCCACGTTAGTCTAACTAACGTGACCTCTAACGTGGAAGGGGAGCTAGCTTGCAACGTTAATGAGAAAAGTAATCGCCAATAACGTCCTTAAAGCCATCATATCCCACGTTAATTGCCACGTTAACTACATTAACGTGGTAGTTAACGTGGAAGAAAAAAATGAAGCCAACGTTAGTGACACTCACCTTTGTCACCAACGTTGGACCAAGATCATATTGGCCACGTTAAGAGCCACGTTAACTCAATTAACGTGGACTCTAACGTGGAGGGAGCAAAGAATCGCCAACGTTAGTGACACCCACCTTTGTCACTAACGTTGGAATGAGCCACTATGAGCAACGTTAACTCCCACATTAACTTAGTTAACGTGGAAGCTAACGTGGAGGAAAGAATGATGAGCCAATATTAGTGACACTCACCTTTGTCACTAACGTTGGAGATGGCTATCACTACCACGTTAGAAGCCACGTTAACCTAGTTAACATGAACTCTAATGTGGGAATTAGGGGCGTTTTGGAATGTTAGTGACAAAGGTAAATGTCACTAACGTTCTCGAAGATGTGGCAAGCCTACGTTAAAGGTCACGTTAGCCACACTAACGTGAACTCTAACGTAGGGAAAAAGGAGGATTCTCAATGTTATTGGAAAAAGTAAGTCCCAATAACGTATGCGAAGGACCAAGAGGCAACGTTAGTGGTCACGTTGATGCCACTAACGTTGAAGTTAACGTGGAGCATCCTTGGGTTAGGAACGTTAGTGAAAAAGGTGATTGTCACTAACGTTCTCAAACCCACACTTTCACTTAACGTTAACGCCACTAACGTCCTAAGCTAGAATCCCTGCCTACTTCACACTTTCTCTCTGCAAGTAAAGCTAAGCCCACTGAAGAAGATAACTGCTTCAACTCAAGATCCAAAGGCCCATATCCAAGACTTGAAGAGCCAACTAGAAGATCAGAAGAATAGTATAAATAAGGAGAACTTTGAACTAGAAAAAAAAGGAGCTTTTGGCATTATTAGAATTACTCTCTGTATTTTACTTTCTCTGCAACTTTTAGTTTAATTCTCAGAATGTACTCTCCATCTATGCTTTCATTCCCAGAGCTATGAACAACTAAACCCCTTTCATTGGGTTAGGAAGCTCTGTTGTAATTTGATGGATCAATAATAGTTTTCATTATCCTTCTTCTCTCTTTTCTCTTGATTTTACTAGAAAGCTTTCAATCTTCATCCAATTGAGTAGTTATCTTGGAAAAGAAACTATTCATACTTGGATCTCTTCTGAACCTTGGAAGAGGAACGAAGAGATCATGCTAGAATTTCTTTCTCATGTTGGACCAAATTAGGGTTTGGGCGGATATGGTGACATATAATTATCCCAATACTTTGATTTGGAAATACATGTGGTATAATCAGTGACCACACTTCATCTCTTCTCATGAGAAATTAGACCAAGGAATTGGCTATTGATCTGATTTGAGAGATTGAATTACCAAGGAATATGAATTCAATCACTTAAGATTGCCAAGGAGATCAATGAATGCATTAATTGAGGAAGAGATGAAAATGAACTTGATCCGGAGAATGCAATATCTCCTAAGCACAATGAACTCCCCATTTCTGATCTTACCCATTCTCTTTACTTTCTGCTATTTACTTTCATGCTAAACTCCCCTTCCCCATTTAAGATTCTGCAATTTACCTTTCGTCATTTATTTTCTGCAATTTACTTTCCCGCCATTTAATTTCCTGCAATTTTCAACCCAATTTCTGCTTAGCTCAACTAGAACATTCTTCCAATTAAAGTTCCTTGACCAATCAATCCCTGTGGGATTCGACCTCACTCTATTGTGAATTTTTACTTGACGACAATTCGGTATACTTGCCGAGGGAGATTTGTTAAAGGACAAGTTTCCGTGCATTAAGTTTATGGCGCCGTTGCCGGGGATTGATTTTGTATCAACAATGATTAAATTGGTGGATAACTAGATTGAGCATTTGTTTTTATTTTGTCTGATTTAAGTTCATTTAAGTAATTTACTTTCTGTTCAGTTATTTTCTTCCCTTTCCCCTACCCATTTTTCTTAGTTGTTTACAATTCAGTCACCAACCCACTAACTGTTTGATATATTGCATTACTCACACTAACAGCATTTCTGTAGAAATTACTATCTGCATCTATCTTTCTTGCTTTTGCCTTGTTGGTTGTATGACAGGTAGAAGAAGCGGGGCTTCAACTTCCTTTGATTCTGAACCTGAGAAGACCTTCCTTAGATTAAGGAGGGAAGAAAGAGGAAAGAGAGTAGTTAGTGCTGAGAAAGAGGAAGAGTACTTTGAACCAGACATGGAGGAGAATATGGAAAACCATCATGAAGAAGAGGCTCACAACCATGGCCGAGAAGGTCCATAATGGTGTTCATCCTGACACTTATAGACTACTTCTGTTCCCTTTCTCACTCAAGGACAAAGCATCTAAATGGATAGAATCCTTTCCAAAGGAGAGTTTAACAACCTGGGAAGATGTGGTGAACAAATTCTTGGCAAGATTCTATCCTCCTCAACGGATCAACAGGTTGAGAGCTGAGGTACACAACTTTAGGCAGCAAGATGGTGAGACTCTATATGAAGCATGGGAGAGGTTTAAGGACCTGACACGAAGATGCCCGCCAGATATGTTCAATGAATGGGTGCAGTTGCACATTTTCTATGAAGGTCTTTCATATGAATCAAAGAAGGCAGTAGACCACTCATCCGAGGGATCTCTGAACAAGAAGAAGACCATTGAAGAAGCTATAGATGTCATTGAGACTGTAGCTGAGAATGACTATTTCTATGCTTCTGAAAAAGGCAAAACTAGAGGAGTGATGGAGATGAACAACGTGGATGCATTGCTAGCTCAAAACAAGATGATTACCAAGCAATTAGCTGACCTCACCAAGAAGATGGAGAAGAATCAAGTAGTAGCAATCACCACTTCAGCAGCAACTCAAGAAGGAGTGACTGAAGAGGCAGAGGGTAATCAAGAACAAGCCAACTACATTGGAAATTCACCCAGGCAGCACCATGACCCATACTCCAAAACATATAATCCTGGTTGGAGGAACCACCCAAAATTTGGATGGGGAAATCAACAAGATTAAGGCCAAGATCAGAGACGCCACAACCCCAGCAACAATGCAACTCACCAACATTCCACACAGAGATCATATCAGCACCCACCTAACAACACGCCTCAACATCCATACCAAAGTCAAAATGGCCCTTCTCACCCCTCCAATCTCAACTCACCATCATCTGAAGATAGACTCTCCAGGATTGAAACCCTACTTGAAGGCATATGCAAGGAAATTCAAGATAACAAGGTGTTCAAAGAGGAGGTGCGAGCCAATATCAAGAATCAGGGAGACACCATCAAGAGGCTGGAATTTCAAGTGGGATACCTCTCTGAGAAGATTCCCAAACCTACTGATAGCTTCCCAAGTGACACAGAGAAAAATCTGAGAGGTGAAGCAAAGAAAGTCAGATGGGAAGATTGCAAGATGGTCACTATAAATGATAAGGAGACTGAGGAAGAGCTGAACAAACCATCAAAACAATCTGAAGATACATCAGCAGGAAAGCAGGAAGAGAATCCTCAGGAAACCACAATTACGCAGAAAGAGTTGCTGAGGCTCTATGCACCCTTTCCCCAATTACTAAATGGTGGTGTAGAGAAGAGAATATACTCAAGGTTTCTTGACATATTTGCATCCCTCCATGTAAACATACCATTCATCAAGGCTCTCCAACAAATGCCCTCATACATCAAGTATATGAAGGAGCTGCTGACCAGAAAAAGCTCACTCAAGGGAGGACAAATCATAGTGATGAACAAGGAGTGCAGTGCTCTCATTCAACCAGAGCTGCCTACAAAAAAGAAGGACCCAGGGAGTTTTCACATCCTCTGTGCCATAGGAGAAACAATGTTTGACAAAGGACTCTGTGATCTGGGAGCAAGCATCAACTTAATGCCTCTATCCCTTATGAAAAGGCTGCAAATCAATGAGCTGATGCCCACAGACATAGTCATCAGGCTGGTGAACAAAACTCAAAAATAAGCAATTGGAGTGGTTGAAAACGTGCTGGTGAAGGTTGGGAACTACTTCCTTCCCACAGACTTTGTCATACTGGAAATGGAAGAAAGTCACCTTCACCCAATCATATTGGGAAGACCATTCTTAGCTACAGCCAGAGCGTTCATAGATGTGGAGTGAGGAGAGCTAATACTGAGGATACATGACGAACAACTCACCTTCAACATCTTCAAACCCTCACAAGAAGCAAGTCAGGAAGGCAAGGAACTAAGGGCAGAGCAAGACAGAGCAATAGTGGGAGAAAAAAGCATTGAAGCACAAGCTGTACACCCTGGAATTCCTTTGGGTGATGAACAAGAGAATCAGCAGCTGTCACAGCTAAAGGAAACTCAAGTGGAGCCAATGGAGCCAAAATCATATGAG
>NC_029792.2:94793844-94796157 GCF_000816755.2 Arachis ipaensis | reverse complement strand
AGATTTCTCTCCAGGGGATAAAGTGATCTCAGCTTACTTCCTAGATATCCCACCTCATCTCCCCACCATCCCATCTCAGTTACCTAAGGTTTTCACCATCAACAAAGTTCTCTCCCTAGAACATGTGGAGATCATTGATAAAGCCAATGGATATAGGTTTACTGCAAGAGGGGAAGATCTGAAGCATTACCAACCACCATGACAAAGGCAGAACGTCAAGCTAGTGACGCTAAAGAAGCACTTCATGGGAGGCAACCTATGTTTTACATGCTTTTAAAAGTAGTTAATAAAGCAAGGTTCAGGGGTTTCAACTCAACTTGACATGCACTTGAATGAATCCTTTTGTGCAACATATAGTGAGGAACAAGTTTGGTGTTCAAGGCACACTAAGAAAACATAAATGTAACCCATATCATGTCACTCTTAGGGGCCTTGAACAAATCTTTTACACCACATGGCACCAAACTAAGTTAGGTGTTGCCAATGTTGCATACATGGATGTTGAGTTAGTCAGTTGGTATGCACTCATGAACAGCACTTAGTAGTTAGAAACAAAAACTTTAAAAAGTAGTTATTCTTTTAATTTTGCCGCCACTTTCCACAAGTTTTCTTTAAACACATTTCTTTTATTTTTTAGGAGAATTGATGGGGCAATTGAAGGGTTCGGCCACCACAAAAAGAGAAGACTATACACGTGTCTTCAAGGGGATTGCATTGGAAATTATTGCCATGCAACATTGGAAGGAGAACAAGCTTGGAAATTGAACCAACCCCATCATTAAGATGATGATCCTTGTGCTCATCCCATGCTAAACCCCATCCGTCCATCACACAACCACCCCATCAATCCACACCTTTCATTCACTCATCATTTTCCTATATAAGTGAGTCCTAGTCTATACTTCCTTTCACATTCCAGCAACCACTTCTTCAAACTTCTCACTCTCGAAGTACAACTCTCCAAGCCACACCCTATCCAAACCCAACCAAATTCCACCACTCATCACTAACCTCAACACCTTCACTTTTCAAAAGTCACTCATGGCATCATTAAGCTCTAAAAGAAGAAAGGGGAAGGAGCCTATGGAGCAACGCCCTTTTGATGAAAAGAAGTTTAGAACTTTTTATCATGCACTCCAATTTAGATGGATGGCTGATAAGGAGATCATATATGAGCTAGGCTTTCAAGTCAAGAAAACTGAGTGCCCCGAAATCACAGAGAAGGTAGAAAAGAGAAGATGGGAGCTCCTCACCGATCCGGTCACCGCAAGAATAAATGCAACGCTCGTGAGAGAGTTCTACGCAAATGCGGTGAGGTATGATAGGAAAGAGGAGTCTTATATAAGCTTTGTGAGAGGAGTGACGGTGGATTTTAGTCCCATGAGCATCATGAGAGTGCTGAAGCTACGAACTATACCATTTGAGGAAGAGAGTTATCAATCTCGAATAGATGGTAATCCTAATTATGACCAGATTGTGAAAGATATCTGCATACAAGGGGCAGACTGGATGAGAGATCCCAATAGAAAACCCAAATTTATTAAAAGAGGAGATCTCACCCCTGAAGCAAAGGGATGGTTCGAAATTGTAAGGAGATCCATCCTTCCTGCTGGAAATAATTCAGAGGTGAATCTTAAGAGAGCAACAATGGTGCAATGCATACTTAAAGGGGGAGAGATCAAAGTGCACGAGCTCATAGCCCAAGGCATTAGGAAGATGGCTGAGAAAAGTGATTCTGGAGGAAGGTTAGGCTATCCCAGCACCATTTTCCGCCTGTGTGACAAGGCCGGGGTAGTGTTCGAAGATGAAAACCCCGAATGGATAAAAGTTGGTATCCCAATTTCTGTCCGGCGTATGCATGCTGTTACATCTCTCCTACCTCAACGAAGGATAAGAAAGAGGGTAGCCCAGCAAACTGTAGAAGGGCAAAACCCAGAGGAGCAAGCCGCAGCCACCTTGAACATGCACCAATTACAAGAAACCATTGATGGTTTATCTAGGCAATATTGGGAGAATCAAGAGGCACAGAAGGAGCTTCAATTACAGATGATGGGCCGTCAAGAGGAATCGCTCTCAAGATGGATGAATCAACAAGGGGAGTGGCAGAAGCAAATGATGGAGCAGCAATTGAAACAAGGAAAACAATGGGGTGAATCCTTCCACAGGATAGAACAAAGGCAAAATGAACAACAAGAATCTATCCAGAAGCTAATCAACATCCAAGCACATCAAGGTGCACACATACATGAGATGCATCGAAAACAAATAGAACAAGCAAAACTCTTTGACGAGCACAGGGCATTCTCTGAAGGG
>NC_029792.2:94780800-94793794 GCF_000816755.2 Arachis ipaensis | reverse complement strand
TAGTTTAGAATTTTCAATTCTGTTTTTAGTATTCTCCTTGCTTGGGTCTATGATTGCTAGTCAAATTGCCTGTTTTCAATTCCATCTTGCTTATTGTATGCTTGTCCTTTTTAAGCTAAATAAAAAGAGATGTTATGAAAGACCAGAGTGGAGTTCAATTTATGGAGTAAGTTCTTAGATTTGTGGTGTAGTAATCACTTAGCTAAGTTGGTTCACCAACAAGGTGGGAAGGCAACTATCTGTCCTAAATCATATGCTTGAAACACACCCCATGAGACTAGCTAAATAATAAGATCATAATAAGAAAAAGGAAAAGAACAATAAGAGTTGAAAAAGAAAGAAAAGTTAATAAAGAATAAGGCTAGGCACCAAGGGCTTGAATCTTGAAGGATGTGTCTGTGGTGCTCTTGTACCAAGGATCTGCTTGGATGAATAAGTTCTTAGGAGTGCTTCATCACTTGATAACTTGGGTTAACTAACCCGGGATTATCAACTGAAAATCCACTATCAAGAGCAACCTTGCTACAGAAAATTTAGTAACCCAAAGAGGTGCTGGACACCAAGACCTCAAGGGAAGAAAATAACAAACCATGTACCTGTGGTGTGCATGTATGGGGGAGAGAGACTTGAGGGAGTAAGTCCTTAGGGGTGTTTCAACACCTAGCACCTTGAACCAACTGGTTCAGGAGTATTGGCTGAAAACTTATCTTAAAGAGTCGCCCCCTCACAGAATACTTAGCCTAAGGATGCAATAGACCTTGGAAAGACAAAGGGATCAATGAATAACAGTCTCAAAGGGTGCAATTAAGTGAGTATTCCAAGGCATGATAAAGGTCTGAAAGCCAGTAAAGGAATGAACCTAAGTTGCTATGCATGAATCCCCATAAAACCAAGAACATGACTTCCACAATAATGATTCATTCATCTTGTCATTTCATTCATCATTCTCTTGTTCTAGTACTTGCTTAGGGACAAGCAAGCTTTAAGTTTGGTGTTGTGATGCCAGGGCATTTTGGCCAGTTTCACTAACCTTTTCTTTATGGTTTTAGGGTAGTTTCATGCACTTTCTTAGGAAATAAGTAAGTTTTGGGTAGAATTTCACTTACATCTTGATTCAAGCTAACATTGTGATTTTTATATGAATTCATGAGAATTATGCATGAATTGAATGACAAATTGGATGATGCATGTCTCATAACTTGGACTAGAACATTGATGCACTTTATTGCTTGATTTCAGGACAAAGGAAGCAAGGAAGAACCACTTTAGCAGCCACGTTAGTCTAACTAACGTGACCTCTAACGTGGAAGGGGAGTCAGCTTGCAACTTTAATGAGAAAAGTAATCGCCAATAACGTCCTCGAAGCCATCATAGCCCACGTTAATTGCCACGTTAACTACATTAACGTGGTAGTTAACGTGGAAGAAGAAAATGAAGCCAACGTTAGTGACACTCACCTTTGTTACTAACGTTGGACCAAGCTCATATTGGCCACGTTAAGAGCCACGTTAATTCAATTAATGTGGACTCTAACGTAGAGGGAGCAAAGAATTGCCAACGTTAGTGACACCCACCTTTGTCACTAACGTTGGAATGAGCCACTATGAGCAACATTAACTCCCACGTTAACTTAGTTAACGTGGAAGCTAACGTGGAGGAAAGAATGATGAGCCAACGTTAGTGACACTCACCTTTGTCACTAATGTTGGAGATGGCTATCACTACCACGTTAGAAGCCACATTAACCTAGTTAACGTGAACTCTAACGCGGAAAGTAGGGACGTTTTGGAATGTTAGTGACAAAGGTAAGTGTCACTAATGTTCTTGAAGATGTGGCAAGCCTATTTTAAAGGTCACGTTAGCCACACTAACGTGAACTCTAACGTAGGGAAAAAGGAGGATTCTCAACGTTATTGGAAAAAGTAAGTCCCAATAACGTGTGCAAAGGACCAAGAGGCAACGTTAGTAGTCACATTGATGCCACTAACGTTGAAGTTAACGTGGAGCATCCTTGGGTTAGGAATGTTAGTGAAAAAGGTGATTGTCACTAACGTTCTCAAACCCACACTTTCACTTAACGTTAACGCCACTAACGTCCTAAGCTAGAATCCCTGCCTACTTCACACTTTCTCTCTGCAAGTAAAGCTAAGCCCACTGAAGAAGATAACTGCTTCAACTCAAGATCCAAAGGCCCATATCCAAGATTTGAAGAGCCAACTAGAAGATCAGAAGAATAGTATAAATAGGGAGAACTTTGAACTAGAAAAAAAAGGAGCTTTTGGCATTATTAGAATTACTCTCTGTATTTTACTTTCTCTGCAACTTTTAGTTTAATTCTCAGAATGTACTCTCCATCTATGCTTTTCATTCCCAGAGCTATGAATAACTAAACCCCTTTCATTGGGTTAGGGAGCTCTGTTGTAATTTGATAGATCAATAATAGTTTTCATTATCCTTCTTCTCTCTTTTCTCTTGATTTTACTAGAAAGCTTTCAATCTTCATCCAATTGAGTAGTTATCTTAGAAAAGAAGCTATTCATACTTGGATCTCTTCTGAACCTTGGAAGAGGAACGAAGAGATCATGCTAGAATTGCTTTCTCATGTTGGACCAAATTGGGGTTTGGGCGGATATGGTGACATATAATTCTCCCAATACTTTGATTTGGAAATACATGTGGTATAATCAGTGACCATACTTCATCTCTTCTCATGAGCAATTAGACCAAGAAATTGGCTATTGATCTGATTTGAGAGATTGAATTACCAAGGAATTGGAATTCAATCACTTAAGATTGCCAAGGAGATCAATGAATGCAATAATTGAGGAAGAGATGAAAATGAACTTGATCCGGAGAATGCAATATCTCCTAAGCCCAATGAACTCCCCATTTCTGATCTTACCCATTCTCTTTACTTTCTGCTATTTACTTTCATGCTAAACTCCCCTTCCCCATTTAAGATTCTGCAATTTACCTTCCGTCATTTATTTTCTGCAATTTACTTTCCCGCCATTTAATTTCCTGCAATTCTCAACCCAATTTCTGCTTAGCTCAACTAGAACATTCTTCCAATTAAAGTTGCTTGACCAATCAATCCCTGTGGGATTCGACCTCACTCTATTGTGAGTTTTTACTTTACGACAATTCGGTATACTTGCCGAGGGAGATTTGTTAAAGGACAAGTTTCCGTGCATCAAGTTGCTAGAGTGTTATCTTCTTGGAAACTTGGACATTCGTCCGTATAGTGGGAGTAGCATGAGCAAATGCCACACACTTTTTGAGGGACCAATTGTTGACATTGTTGGTTTTGAGGAGGAGGTTGTTGTTGAGATGGAGGTGGTTGTTGATTCACTTGGAGTTGCTTTAGAAGGCTTGTCATTTCACACAAAGTCTTGGTAAAGGTAGCGGTGTCACCACTAGAGGAAACTTCATTTACGGCCTTTGGACGGTTGACTTTTTGTCTAGCATGTTGACTGGACTCGGCTAAGTCAGTAATGAGTTGCCATGCCTCCTCCGCCGTCCGATACTTTGACAAAGAATCGTTGCTTGAAGCATCCAATAAATTCTTATCTTGCTCCCTCATGCCTTGGCACACATAGCTAAGTAAGACTTGAGTGTCAATCATATGGTTGGGACATGAATCAAGAAATTTGCAAAATCATTCCCAATATTTATACAAAGTTTCCATCTCGCCTTGTACAATTGATGAGCAGATAATTTATACGCTTTTTGACACTGTTTTTAGTATGTTTTTAGTAGGATCTAGTTACTTTTAGGGATGTTTTCATTAGTTTTTATGTTAAATTCACATTTCTAGACTTTACTATGAGTTTGTGTGTTTTTCTGTAATTTCAGGTATTTTCTGGCTGAAATTGAGGGACTTGAGCAGAAATCAGATTCAGAGGTTGAAAAAGGACTGCTGATGCTGTTGGATTCTGACCTCCCTGCACTAAAAGTAGATTTTATGGAGCTACAGAACTCGAAATGGCGCGCTTCCAATTGCGTTGGAAAGTAGACATCCAGGGCTTTCCAGCAATATATAATAGTCCATACTTTGGCCAAGAATTGACGACATAAACTGGCGTTCAACGCCAGCTTTCTGCCCAAATCTGGCGTCCAGCGCCAGAAAAGGATCCAAAACCAGAGTTGAACGCCCAAACTGGCACAGAAACTGGCGTTCAACTCCACAAATGGCCTCTGCACGTGCAACACTCAGGCTCAGCCCAAACACACACCAAGTGGGCCCCGGAAGTGGATATATGCATCAATTACTTACTCATGTAAACCCTAGTAGCTAGTTTATTATAAATAGGACCTCTTACTATTGTATTAGGCGTCTTTTAGACCATCCTGGATTGTATTTTGATCCTGTGATCACGTTTTGGGGGCTGGCCATCTCGGCCATGCCTGGACCTTCACTTATGTATTTTCATACGGTAGAGTTTCTACACTCCACAGATTAAGGTGTGGAGCTCTGCTGTTCCTCAAAGATTAATGCAAAGTACTATTGTTTTCTATTCAATTCTTCTTATTTCTCTTCTAAGATATCCATTCGCACCCAAGAACGTGATGAAGGTGATGATTATGTGTGACGCTCATCATCCTTCTCTCTTATGAACGCGTGCCTGACAAACACTTCTATTCTACATGAATTAAGCTAGAATGAATATCTCTTAGATCTCCTAACCAGAATACATGAGATCTCCTTCCTTAACTTGTCCGTCATTTTCACGGGCATGAACTTATCAAGGAATTCTCTCCTAAGCAAATTCCAATCGGACACAACATCACTAGGTAAGGTATAGAACCACTCCTTGGCTCTTCCCTCAAGAGAGAAGGGAAAGGCAAACAACCATATAGCCACTTCATCGGATCCTTCCCGCCTAGTAGTCTAGCATACACCATGAAAATCTTTGAGGTGTCTAATTGGATCTTGTGCGGGAAGTGCATAGAATTTTGGTAAGAGATTGATGAGAGCGGTCTTGAGTTCAAAGTTTGCATTCAAGTTGGGATGAAGCACATGTAGAGGTTGGAGAACAAAATCCGGTGCACTCGCTTCCTTGAGAGTAACTCTTCTTGGAGCGGCCATGTTGTCAAAACCTATATCAAAAGAAAAACTATTAGTAGTATCAACGGAAGAGTAATTGGTGCCTTCGTTGGATGACGATGATATGGTTGGTGAATTGGTAAGAACCTTTTCACCTTCCTCAAAGACCAACCGCCTCCGAGCTTGCCTAATATAAAGCAAGGTTCTTTCAATTTCCGAATCAAAGGGTACTAAGCTCGGATTTGGTAGTGAACGCGTCATACAATGAAGGAGATAAGAAACTCATGACATCAATCGGCATCTAAACAAAGACTAATCCTAACTAACAATCAAATAAGCAAAAAATCAATTAAGAGAGAAATGCAAGTATTCACATATCAACATATTCACACTAACCAATAGAATGGCACACATAAGCAAATCCCCGGCAACGGCGCCATTTTGATGAACGTAAATATCCTTATGCCAATTAGAAACTAGTGATAAATCCTATCGTGAGTATAGTCTAACCAACATACGAATACCGCATCAAACAATTCTAAAATCTATGACCGAGAGTATTGATCCCGGGTCGTTCTCCCTAGGAATTGCTTTAGAATGTGCATCATTGATTAGGAAAGCTTTTATGGTTTTGAGAGTAGGTGCAAGAATTCAAACTAGCAAGCAATCAACAATTAATGGAAATAAAAGCCTTGGCCAAGGGTAAGCATTGGAAGTTCCATCATTATAGTTTCCTTCAATTATGATAAGAGTTGATTATTGCTTCACTTAGTTAACCCCCTAATAATGGAGGAAAGTCAAGTGAGAGTAACTAACTTGAGTCACAAGTCCTAGTCTCACCCTAGAGAAGTCTAGCTTTAGTGCACTCCAAGCCAATTAGCAATTTTCAATTCATAATCTACAATTGATATCCACTATTTAAGTGTCTCCAATAACTCAACCCCTAAGCCAAGTGAGAGAAATCTACTCCATAACTAAGGTTGTCATTATCACAAACAATTAGTAGGCAATTATAGAAAACATGAGGCAATTGAGAGAAGAGAATCGAATTAAAACTATCTATTCCAAACAATCATCAACAATCACACAATTGAATGAAACCTCAATTCATTAATCAAAACATTCAAAGTAACAAAGTGAACCAAATCTAGATCTAAGAGATTGAACCAAAAGAACATCAATTAAGAGTAGAAGAAGAGTAGATCTACACTTGTAGCAAAACAAAAAGTCAATTAGCAATAGATCTCACCAAGAATTCAAAGGGAACTTGCAATGGAGGATGAAAACCTAGAGAGAAGTTGGAGTTTCTCTCTCTAAAAACAAAATGTAACTAACTTCCTAAAATCTAGAATTATGACTCTCCTCCTCTAACACCCCTAAGCCTTGGTCTTCTTAAGCTTTTCCCTCCAAAATCTGCTCCAAAACAGGGCTTGGAAACCCCTTGAAATCGCTGGACATGTGTTTCATTTAAAAAATCATGTGCGCATATCGACGCGTACGCGCACTGCACGCGTACGTGTCCTCGGGCTCTTTTGTGATCTGTGCGCAGGCATACGGTGTGCGCGAGCGTCATAAGGGATATGGCCCAACCATATAAGTGCGATGGCTCCTCGCTCGGCTCAACTGCGCTGGCTCTGGATGACCGCATCCATGCGTACGCGCACGGTGCGCGTGCGCGCGCATGTCCAAACTTTAATTCTTTGATTTGTTTCATGCTCCTTCCATTCATGCATGCTTCCTCCATTCCCCTTGGCCATTTTTGCTCTATAACTTCTGAAATCACTTAACAAATGGATCAAGGCATCTAATGGTAATAGAGGAGGATTACAATATCTCAATTTTGATGCAAAAGAAGCATGTTCTCATCTATGAGGTAAAATGGGAAAGAGACACGAAATCATGCAGTTTTATATGAATAAGTGTAGAAGATCATTGATAAAACCCTTAGATTTTATGCATGATAAACCCTAAAAATGGGGTTTATCACGCCCATGCCTACACAACCCATCTATGCGACAGCGTGTATGACGCCTCCGCGCCACTTCATTATCCTCTCACCCATCCGGACGCGCACAGTGCGCGCTCGCGTGGATTCAAAAATTACTAACCCCAGGGACGTGAGAGCCCTAGCGCAGTTGTGCACCCCTTCCTCTTTTCCCCCAAAGTCTCTCCCTCTTCTTCTCCCTCCATTTTCAACATTCGAGCTCCTCAACATCAACCACCCAGTCACCTCCGGTGACACCATTGCCGCCGCCATCGCTCTCACCTCTCTTCCTTCCCTCCCTTCTTCTTTCCCCCTTCCTCACTTTTTCCTTCTCACTTCGCCCCTGCCCTGTCTCCCCTCTGCCCGATCTCACCAGCAACCTGCCCTGCCACTGCGACCAAGTGCGCCGCCGTGAACACCGCTGCTGGCAGTGCTACCTTGCTACTTCCTCTATCCGTTTCTCCCTTTCTCCCGTTTCTGCTTCTGCTATGCTTCCAGGTCTCTGTCTTTCCTTTGTTCTGTTTTCTTTACTGCCTTATGTTAATTTTGTTAATTAGCTTAGTTAGTTAGAAATGCATGTTAGTTGATTAGGTGGTTAGAGAACCTGAGCTGGATAGTGGATCTAGGTTTGTTTTGAATAATGATGATGATTGAAAATGTTGCTGCTTCATTAGCTTTTCTTGGCTTGTTTGTTGCTGGATGACTTGCCTTGTGCTGGTTTAGTTTGCTTGATGTTGTTGCCTGGCTATTCATTATTACTTTGATCCTGCTGAGTGCTGTGAGTTGAGTTCTTCTCCAATTTGCACTTCATTGTTGGATTCAATTATGCTTAATTGTTTGAATTCATGCTGCTTGCAAGTGGAATGATTATTGTCTTGGAATGGTATTTGCAAGTTGAATTCAATGAATAGCATGCTTCCTGAATTCATTATCCTTGTTCATTTGGCAGATTTAGTGCTGTATTTTAAGCCAGTATTTTTGTTCATTGTTCGAAGAAAGGATGTTATCTGTTGCTGGCTGGTTTAGTTTAAATTGCTTTTTGATGTTTTGCTGCTGAAGGATTGGCTTATTTGTTCAATTCATATGAACTCATATATGGTTTTTGTATTTTTAATTGTTAATGAATTTATATGGAATTTGAATTGATTGTTTGAATTTGGAAAATAGCCAATTTACTGCTGAAATGCTGCCAGATTTTTTCTAACCATATTTCATGAAATAACATTGTTTTAATTGATGCAACAAGCTTCTGTTCGACGAAATTCTGTGTCAATAGAATCTTGTTTGCTAAATGGATTTGGAAAATTTCTCTTGAGCTTCCTTGCAAGTTTTGGTCATGCTTCTGACTTTCTTTACTTGTGATGTTAACTTACTTCTGTGCATTGAATAGTTCAAGTGATTTTCAACTTGACCATGAACTTGAAATTCCTTGGAAAATTTGTGCCTTTTTTGCATAAACACACAACTTGAAGGTTTTTATTTTATGTGGCCGCTTTGATTCATTATATTCATGCCTAATTTGCATTAAGTCACATAGATCATGAGGTTTGCCCTTCTTGCTTCAACTTGTGACTTTCATGCCTCATTGAATTGGATGTTGAATGTTTCTTGATTGACTTGTTTTTCAAAGTTTTGATTTTACCAACACCAATTAATACAACCCTGGTGATCTTTACATTGATTGATGACTTGTTTTCATATTGGTTACTTTTTGGCAATATCATATTCCATCATCAATGACTATGTGCATTTCATGGTTGTGAGTATGCTTGCACCTCTATTTTGCACACTTCTTTTAATTGAGCCAATAACCGTCCTGTCACTGATTTTTGAACTAATTTCTAACTCTAACTTGATTAACCAATTGATTTCTTCTTTTTGTTTCAACATAACTCATTTAATTATTCTTTTGGATATGACGTTTCTTAGGCTCAATGAATGAGCATTGTGCTATTGTGGTTTGAATCCTTGGTTTGTGACTTGATTTGAATTCTAAATTTTGTTACTTACATTCTAAGAATTCTCTTTTCTTCACTCACTTCATGAATATGTCTTACCTTGAGTACTTTACATCTACTTGGCTAGCTGCTTATATCATACCACATCTGTTTTTCTCTTCAGGATGTCAGACCAAGGGAAAGCCATAGCTACTACCTCAAAGAAGAGGAAGCGCTCCAAAGCCTCTACCCCTTCTCCTTATGCTAATTATGCTAAGAATCCCCTAAATGACGTGGACATAGAGAATCAGCTACTCCCATCCACTGACCCAATCAAGTTTTCCAACCTTTACTGTGAGCTTCGTTTCCCCAAATATCGGAAGATGAATCTGAACATTGAGAAAAAATTGGTCCTTCCCAATGATGTGAGACGCGCCATCAACAGCCGTATTCTGGAATTGGGCTTGGACTTTGTTGATAGGGATTTGGGGAAGATAAACACTTCATGGGTGAGGGAGTTCTACTGAAACTTCTTTCGTGCCACTCTTGATTCAGTCCATCTGCGGGGTAGAGAGATTTTGATCACCGAAGCCGCTATTGGGGAGGCATTGCTTTGCCGACCTCGTACTGGTGACTCATGCGCCTGTCAGCAGGCAGAGGTAGCTATCCACTGCATGACTTTTGATTATGAGGCGATGAAGCGCGTGATTGCCACACCTGACACCCCTTGGGTGATGGATTCTGGGAACAAGAAGCCCAAGGGGATGCTTTTCACTTATCTGTCGAGAGAGGCTAAGACATGGCAGCATATATTCGCCCATTATGTGTTGCCCACCACTCACTTCTCAAAGATTCCGATGGATATGCTAGTTCTTATTGGCTGTGTCATGGAGGGGAAAGAGGTAGACTTCCCCCGGCTGATCCGGCTGATCCAGCAGAGCATGTGGCGCGCGCATATCCGTGGCCTCTTGCCATTTCCTACACTGGTTACTAGCATGATTGAGCTAGCTGGTGTCCCGTGGGAGGATGATGATGTGACACCACCACCCCAGATGACGACGACAAGGAGGTTACTATTCCATGGGGTGGGTGGGTGCACGAGAAGCCTCCACCCAGATGCCGTTCTCGAGCCAGAGTAGTGGTGGAGGCAGCTCAGCCTTCATCATCAGCAGCAGCAGCAGGACCCTTGATAAACCCATATTTCATGAGTTATTTTGTGCTTAGTTTGAGTGATTTATTCAATCCTTCACCCACTTATTCATATTAATTGCATGGTTTTACTTTCCCTTCCTTATTATGTGATGTATGTAAAAAACATGTTTCCTAAGCTTTAAAATTAATTATTTTAATTACCTTTATTTCCATTCGATGTCGTGATTAGTGTGTTGAGTAGTTTCAGATTTTTTAAGGCAGAATGACTTAAAGGATGGAAAAGGAAACGTACAAAAATGGAAGGGAAGTGCGAAACGGAGTTCCTGAAGGAACTGGCATCCACGCGATCGCATGACTGACGCGATCGCGTGCATGAAGCAAAGAAGCAGCGACGCGGCCGCATGACTGACGTGACCGCGCGCCTTAAGCAGAACGTATATGACGCAGACGCGTGACTGACGCGACCGCGTGGCAAGGAAATGCTCCGAATGACGCGACCGCGTGACCCACGCGGACGCGTGACAGAGGCCACATACCAGAATTCACAGAATACGCCCCCGACGATTTTTGAAGCCCTTTTGGCCCAGATCCAAGTACAGAACACACAGATTAGAGGCTATAAAGTGTAGAAATGCATCCATTCAAAGGGAGCTCGCCAATTTTCACTTTCCATGATTTAGATTTGGTTTGAGAGAGGTTCTCTCCTCTCTCTCTTAGGATTAGGATTTATGACTTCTCTTAGTTTTTAAGAGTGACTCTCGATCCAGGTTTAATATTTACTTTAATCTATGTTTCTATGCTACTTTTACTTTAATGCTTTTATTCGTATCTATAGATATTGCCAAATTGGCTTATAAACCGTTTCCATGTTATGCTTTGAAATTAATGATTATTTGAGGTATTTCAGTTTATTATTGTTCTCTTTGATTTAAGATATTTTTGCTTTCCATCTAAGGACATTTTTATTCCAGTAATTTTACTTTTTCCCCTTTTGGTCTTGGTTAAGAAATCAGTAACTCAACATTATCGAACTCAGCATAATTGATAATCGCTATCTTGCTAATTGAACTGAACTTCAATAATCCCAACTTTTTCTTAGGAAATAAATAGGATTCGAAGGTGATGAGCGGATATTTTATACGCTTTTTGGGGATAATTTCATATAGTTTTGAGTATGTTTTAGTTAGTTTTTAGTCTATTTCTATTAGTTTTTAGGAAAAATTCATATTTCTAGACTTTACTATGAGTTGTGTGTTTTTCTGTAATTTCAGGTATTTTTCTGGCTGAAATTGAAGGAGCTGAGCACTATCCAATTTTTGTAAACCTAGGCTACTAGTTTAGTATTTAAACAACTTTTAGAAACTTATTTTGTATCTCATGACATTTCAGATCTAAACTTTGTATTCTCTGACGGCATGAGTCTCTAAACCCCATTGTTGGGGGTGAGGAGCTCTGCTGTATCTCGATGAATTAATGCAAGTATTTCTATTTTCCATTCAAACACGCTTGTTCCTATCTAAGATGTTCATTCGCGCTTAACTGTGATGGAGGTGATGAGCTGTGACACTCATCACCTTCCTCAAATCATGAACGTGTGCCTGACAACCACCTCCGTTCTATATACGATTGAATGAGTATCTCTTAGATTCCTTAATCAGAATCTCCGTGGTATAAGCTAGAACTGATGGCAGCATTCATGAGAATCCGGAAAGTCTAAACCTTGTCTGTGGTATTCCGAGTAGGATTCAAGGATTGAATGACTGTGACGAGCTTCAAACTCTTGAAGGCTGGGCGTTAGTGACAGACGCAAAAGGATAGTAAATCCTATTCCAACCGGATCGAGAACCAACCGGTGATTAGCCGTGCTGTGACAGAGCGCGTGAGCGTAGTTTTCACTGGGAGGACGGAAGGTAGCCATTGACAACGGTGATCCACCAACACACAGCTTGCCATAGGAGGGCGTGCGTGCGTGAATCAGAAGACAGAGGAAAGCAGAGATTCAGAAGACAAAGCATCTCCAAAACTCCAACATATTCTCCATTACTGCACAACAAGTAATCTTTAATTTATGTTCTCTTGGTTATTCACAATTCAACTGATAAACATAATTGACTTCCTGACTAAGATTTACAAGATAACCATAGATTGCTTCAAACCAACAATCTCCGTGGGATTCGACCCTTACTCACGTGAGGTATTACTTGGACGACCCAGTGCACTTGCTGGTTAGTGGTACGCGTTGTGAAAAGTGTGATTCACAATTCGTGCACCAGAAGTCAAACTAATTAGTCTCTTGACTTTCCTTTTCTTTAAAGGTTAACTAAGAGGAATTAAGATTCAACTTTCATTATTGTTGAGAGAGATAACCAAGTTGGACTTCCAATTTCTCTTATCCTGCCAAAAGTTGCTTTACAGTTATTTATTGATTTTAATTGCCATTTAAATCACTTGCTTCTCATCTTCAAAACCCCGATTACAACCTTTATAGCCAATAATAAGAACATACTTCCCTACAGTTCCTTGAGAAGACGACCCGATGTTTGAATACTCGGTTAACAATTTTTAAGGGGTTTGTTACTTGTGACAACCAAAACGTTTGTACGAAGGGATTTCTGTCGGTTTAGAGACTATATCTACAACGCGAATGTTTTTATGAAATTCTTTACTGGCAAAAATTCCTAACGTCAAAATGGCGCCGTTGCCGGGAAACTGCTAACGTGTGCCTTATTATTGGTTATTGTAAATATTTTTCTTTTACTTGTTTATTTGCTTATTTTTATTTTTATTTGCATTAGTTACCATAAACTCTCACCCCTCTCGCTTTGAGTTTGGTTCTAATTTTGTTGAAGGAAATAGAAGCTACAGTAGGAATGT
>NC_029792.2:94778872-94780691 GCF_000816755.2 Arachis ipaensis | reverse complement strand
CAGAAACTCCAGTGGACAAGACAGAGAATGAATTCGTACTAGAACAAGTAGAAGAAGCTGTCACTGTACAAGAAGAAGAGTTGGTTGAAGATCTAGGAGATGCTGAACCTCCATGGGAATCCAGAACTGAGGAGAACTCCGTCAAGGACGTTACAGTTGATGCTAAGGAGGATAGTGCACAATCCCCAAGGCAAGTCGTTTATGAAGAATCAGACGGAATAACCCAGGACACAAATTCCCTTGATGATAATAGTCACAAGTCTGGCTTTCTTAGTAATGAACTTGCATCCACAAGTGAATTCTCTGAGACCGAAGAATCTTCCCCAAGTGAATACGAAGACGATGTGGAGGTAGATTTTTCTCAACCTCCAATCTATGACTCAAGTGATGAGGAAGACATAGAAGACTTTGACCAGGACATAGATATAATTGTAGAACCTTGCAAGGAAGTGGAGGGATTCACAGAAGAGCACAAGGGAGTAGAACTTACAGAACCACCGGAAACACCTACCCCAAGGCCATTACCACCTAATACAAGCTTCAAGTGGGTACAATCCTTAACCTATAACTTTACTTATTCACTTGAATATGGTTTGCTTGAAACAGATGGCCAGCTTAGAGCTCTTTGCGGCTTTAAGAGTAAGAAGGAAATGGCTCGTACTCAGAGTTGGTGCACAAGGTTCAATAAGGTTTCACGCTTCACCTCGAACTACACTGATTGGTATCATGCTCAACTGCATGGATCACAGAGAACGTTTGGTCACCATGGTGAGATTCTACTCTTTAAACTGCCCGGATGGAGACATGTAGATCAAGACGGAGGCGGATTTAAAAGCAAGGCTTGGGATCCTGGAGTTTATTTTGACATTTGTCACCCCGGGAGCCTAACAATCTATTTGAAGCTGTTCAGAAGCTTTACATGCCTAGTTTGGGATCCCGGAGGCTATTGGCATTCCAAGCACTGGTGGAGATTTTTGGACGAATTTAAACATAAGCCGCCATAACAGGAAGCTCCTCCAATGTCCAACTTAAGGACTTTAACTAAAAGTGCTAGGTGGGAGACAACCCATCATGGTATGGTCGCTTCTTTTTCAGTTTATTTCTTGTTAATTGTTTTTATTTTTATTCCCTTTTCATTTTACTTTATTGAACCTGGAATCATGCATAGCACTCATATTAATCATTGCATTCTGCATTTATCATACATAAAAAAAAAGGGGGTGCACGACGCGACCGCATGCCCCATGCGATCGCGTCATATTGCGAAAACACTATCCACGCGACCGCGTCACCCACGCGGCCGCGTGCCCTGGAGATCGAAGTAAAGATCCAACGTCCAGAAAGTTAGGCTGGAATCGTGCGGCCCTTGTACGTTTTGCACAAATTAGCCCACGCGATCGCATGCCCCCATGCGATCGCGTCACATGCATAAAACCAATCCCACGCGACCGCGTGAGCGACGCGATCACGTCGCATGGATTGCACAACACCCTAGGAGGAGACAGAGAGTTGCGCTGAAACGACGCTGGAGTCGTGCGTCTAGCACAAATTCCAGCGACGTGATCGCGCGGGCGACGCGATCGCGCGACCCTCGCGATCGCGTCACCCCCTCTTCTACCCCTCCCATGCGATCGCACGACCCACGCGATCGCGTCACCTCCGTTTTCAACCCCACCACGCGACCACGTGCCCCACGTGGCCGCGTGGATTTCAAAGTATAACTCCCCCCAGCCACGCGAACCCTATCCGTCGCGCAGCCCCCCAACCCTTTTCCCCCCTCTCCTCCTCCAAGCACCACCACCACAGAGCCTCCCGCTAC
>NC_029792.2:94763441-94778835 GCF_000816755.2 Arachis ipaensis | reverse complement strand
CACTGTTTTCCCCCCGCGCCACCACACGACGCCGCCACCGTCCAACCGCACCCCCCTTCAACCAGCAACACCACCCCTTTCTCCCCTCCCTTCCCATACCCCCATCACTCTCTCCTTCCCCCTGCCGAACAGCCGCACCGCCGTGCCCACCACCGCCAGCCGCCGTGCCTACCACCGGACGCTACCATCACCACCACCCAGCCACCTTTCTGCCTACTCTCATTATTCAGCCTTCCAGGTTCCGCAACACGCAAGCCCTTTTATCCGTTCGTAGTTTTTCTTATTTTTTTTCCGTTTATGTTCATGTTTAGGATAGCTAGATATGCATGTTGTAGTGGATTTTAGGTTGTTAGGTAGATTAGGCGGTGGTTAGTGGATTTAGGTCTGTTTAATTGCACCGTTCTTGTTTACTGCTTTATGTTTTTGCAATCCTGCTGCTGCTATGACATTAGTTCATATGCTGTTATTTCCTAATTCATGCTGCTCTTTACTCTGCTTTTCATTCTTATATTCATTATGTGTAAATTACAAGCTTCAATTTTTAATTCATATGAACTGTTTGTATGTTGTTTATTTTCCGAGACAATCCAATTTTAGCCGGAATGCTGCCCAAATTTTTGTAAATTATTCTCATTTATGTTTTGGTTTGGCAATCTGAACTCTGTTGTCCTCTGCTTTAACCAAACCGTTTCATGAATGCTATGGCCGGCTTTCTTATCCTCTTTGATTTCTTGGTTTATAAACTGCATTTGTGATATTCTGATTCCAATTTTTGCTTTCTTTATATCTATTTGAATCAGCATCACCCTTTTTTCCTTGTTCGATTATGAGTTACTTCTATTCATACCTGTGAATCCTTGTTACGTGGAATATTTTCTTTATGCCACTCACTTTAACCCACATTTTACTGACTCTCTAATTTTCATTTACTAACTTATTTTTTTTTCAAATTCTAATCATACTAACCTTCTAAAATCTCTTTTCTGATTTTTCACTTTCCTTTAACTTTCTAACCATGGCATAATGACAATTTGTCTATTTAACTTGAATTCTGATACATTTTGGATTGTAAATTCTTCCTTTCCAACTTTTAAACTACTATACAATCCTTAATGCACATTTACTTAACTCAGTTACCTCGTTCTAATTCTCCCTTGCCACTTTGTGTTTTCTTTGACTATATGCCTACTTGCTTTTCTATTTTTATATATCCTGGTTTTCCATTTTTTAGGATGTCTGCCTCACAGAGGAAAGGAAAAGGCAAGGCTACTGGCAAGCGCAAAAGAGGAGATTCCTCCCAGTCCATCATTAACCTGATGCATGATTCCTCATGGCGGGAGAAGAACTTTACCTAGCAGGAAAAAGCTGACCAGCTGCTCCCTGCAAATGATTCAATAATATTTGCAAACCGATACTGTGAGCTGAAGTATCCGGCATTTGCAAACTCCAGGAACCTATACCTGGAGAGAACTCTGAAGATTCCAGAAGCACTCCAGCAGTATACCACTGAGCAAATCAAGCAAAGAGGCTGGTTCTTTCTGGAGAGAGCACTGACAAAGGTCAATGCATCTTGGGTCAGGGAATTCTACTGCAATTACTACATCACTACCCTAGATGCAGTGAACCTAAGAGGAAAGCAGATTCTGGTCACTGAGGAGGCCATAGAGGACATTCTCCGGCTCCCAGCCAAGTCCGATCAGCCTGATGGTTATCAAAAGGCTGAGGAGGACATGTGCCTGATGCGGTTTGATTAGGATGCTGTGAAGGCACGGATAGCTCTCGACCCGACTGTTCCTTAGGAGATGGGTCAGGACACCACCATGCCTAGAGGGATCAAGAAGGCGTACTTAAATGATGAGGCTCGGTTATGGCACCAGATCTTGAGCAACTACGTGATGTCGAGTACTCATGAGACAGAGATCCTGGCTGCTATGATCACCCTCCTATGGTGTGTGATGGAGGGTAAGGACCTTTATCTGCCACGCTTTATCCGGCATTATATGGCCAGGGTCCACGTCCGAGGCACCCTCCCTTTTCCTTATCTGGTTACACAGCTAGGCCGTCGAGCTGACGTGCCATGGGAGGATGCCGACGAGAGACCACCAGCGGCGGACTGCAGAAAGATCATTCCTCACAGCAGGAACTTCCTAGCTTTGGGCTACAGACCACCACCCTTCACTGCTACTGATGAGACAGCCCCACCGTCTGCTGGACCCTCTTCATCCACAGCTGCCCCTGCTGCCCCCGCTGCCACCACTGCACCTCCACCTGCCTCTGAGCCCGTATACCGCCTCGTGCACCGCCTATTCTGACAGCTTGATCAGATGGAGCGCCGTAACCGGCGCCGGTATGAGAGATTGGAGCGTCGCAGCCAGCGACGCTATTCGCATCTAAAGCTGATGATCCGACAGGGTGGTGACATCCCCTCCGAGCCTGACACACCATCAGAGCCATCAGAGGAAGAGGAGGATGGGCACGAGGAGGAGACTCATACCCAGGAGGAGACCCATCAGCAGGCAGGCACAGAGCAGGTTGCCCCACATCAGGAGGTTTCGCATCAGATCGAGGCTGCAGATCCAGAGACCCTGATCCAGTCAGCACCTCCTCTACAGCAGCCAGACCCTCAGCCCACCACCACCACAGAGCCTCCAGCTACCATCCCTACCAGTGATGACACCCTTCACACCCGGCTTGACTGAGCATCAGGGACGATGCTTCATTTTAAGTGTGGGGAGGTCGCCATCTCTGGCGTTTTATTTTGGTGAACCACTACATCTCTTTTTTCTTTTATTTTGGATATTTTTCTGTATTTTTTCTTTTTACTGTTATTTTCTGAGTACTTATACATTGCTACTTTTATGTATTTTTACTCTATTTCCGTATTTTGCATTTTTAGTTTATATTTTAGCTATTTAGTTTATTTTAGTTATTTAGTTTAGTTTGCAATTCTGACTTATTAGTGGATTAATTAGCATAGTTTACCCTTTTTAGCATAAGATAGCATAGTTTAAATTGAAAAATATAAAAAGGTAGTAAGCTAGGAAATTGAACATAACAGACTTAAATCCATAAACCTTGTATATATAGCATTACATCATATAGTTAAGTTGACAACATTTCATCAAGGAGGAACATTAAAACTTTAAAGGCTACCCTAAATAATTTTTTTTCCTTCACCCACTTATTCATATTAATTGCATGGTTTTACTTTTCTTTCCTTATTATGTGATGTATGTGAAAAACATGGTTCCTAAGCTTTAAAATTAATTATTTTAATTACCTTTATTTCCATTCGATGCCGTGATTAGTGTGTTGAGTAGTTTCAGATTTTTTTAAGGCAGAATGACTTAAAGGATGGAAAAGAAAACGTACAAAAATGGAAGAGAAGTGCGAAATGGAGTTCCTGAAGGAACTGGCATCCACGCGATCGCATGACTGACGCGATCGCGTGCCAGAAGCAAAGAAGCAGCAACACGGCCCCATGACTGACGCGACCGCGCGCCTTAAGCAGAATGTATATGACACGGACGCGTGACTGACGCGACCGCGTGGCAAGGAAATGCTCCGAATGACGCGACCGCGTGACCCACGCGGACGCGTGACAGAGGCCACGTACCAGAATTTACAGAATACGCCCCCAGCGATTTTTGAAGCCCTTTTGGCCCAGATCCAAGTACAGAACACACAGATTAAAGGCTATAAAGTGTAGGAATGTATCCATTCAAAGGGAGCTCGCCAATTTTCACTTTCCATGATTTAAATTTGGTTTGAGAGAGGTTCTCTCCTCTCTCTCTTAAGATTAGGATTTAGGACTTCTCTTAGTTTTTAAGAGTGACTCTCGATCCAGGTTTAATATTTACTTTAATCTATGTTTCTATGCTACTTTTACTTTAATGCTTTTATTCGTATCTATAGATGTTGCCAAATTGGCTTATAAATCTTTTCCATGTTATGATTTGAAATTAATGATTATTTGAGGTATTTCAGTTTATTATTGTTCTCTTTGATTTAAGATATTTTTGCTTTCCATCTAAGGACATTTTTATTCCAGCAATTTTACTTTTTCCCCTTTTGGTCTTGGTTAAGAAATCAGTAACTCAACATTATCGAACTCAGCGTAATTGATAATCGCTATCTTGCTAATTGAACTGAACTTCAATAATCCCAACTTTTTCTTAGGAAATAAATAGGATTAGAAGGTCAAACTAATTAGTCTCTTGACTTTCCTTTGCTTTAAAGGTTAACTAAGAGGAATTAAGATTCAACTTTCATTATTGTTGAGAGAGATAACCAAGTTGGACTTCCAATTTCTCTTACCCTGCCAAAAGTTGCTTTACAGTTATTTATTGATTTTAATTGCCATTTAAATCACTTGCTTCTCATCTTCAAAACCCCGATTACAACCTTTATAGCCAATAATAAGAACATACTTCCCTGCAGTTCCTTGAGAAGACGACCCGAGGTTTGAATACTTGGTTAACAATTTTTAAGGGGTTTGTTACTTGTGACAACCAAAACGTTTGTACGAAGGGATTTCTGTCGGTTTAGAGACTATATCTGCAACGCAAATGTTTTTATGAAATTCTTTACTGGAAAAAATCCCTAACGTCAACCCTCCTATACTTCAGCCACAGCATCCTTGCCACCACCACCTGCACCTGAGCCGACATACCTGTTGGTACAGCGCCTATTTCGCTTTATGGAGCACAGTGAGCGTCGTATCATGCGACGTCTCAATCGCATAGACCAGGTGTTCGTATCACAGGGTATTGAGCTACCTTCGCTCCCAGACTCTCCCGCCTCCGACGAGCAGGATCAGGAGGAGGAGCATGTTGAGGAGCCGACTCAACAGGAGGCACCACCAGAGACACAGGCCACCACAGAGGTTCAACAGCCTCCTGAGGACTCACAGCCAGTACCACAGCCACAGCTTGAGCCTGAGCCACAGCCCGACGCGACTGTTGACCCCCATCCCGAGCTTCAGCAGTTGCATCGAGGACGATGCTTCATCCTAAAGTGTGGGGAGGTCACTGTTCGTGACCGATGGATATCATTTGTGTGATGAACTTTAAGATATTTATCCTTTAGTTTTTTTTTTTGCTACTTTATTTCATTTTTACACTTTATCTTTGAGATTATTTTGGGATTATTGTACATATTTGCTATTGTGGATACCCTTATTTTGGTTGTTGCGCACCTTTATTATATATGTATATATTGTATTTTGGCTTTTGATTATGATTAGAAAAATATTTTGGATTGTTAAAACCTAGTTTACCTTTTTTGTATAAGGATTGTGTTTTAATTGAAAAGGGGGTAAACTAGGAAAATTTTTTAAAATTTTCTAAATCACAACATTGCATTAGAATAAGCTTAGTCAATATGATGAAAAAAACTCCCAAGAATTCCACTTCTAGAGCACCACTCCAATTGGTTGAAAATTTTTTTAGAACTTGCTTAAGCAATACACTTTGTGGATCATGTTTTGAGCTAAGAACACAAGCATGAGAGTTTTGAGCCTAATTGTGTGGTTACATCATATAACCACTTATTTTCATTCTTGTGTGTATTATTCTCTTCCTATGATTGTAATCCTTGATTTGTTTGATTCTTTATGTCCATTATTTTGTGTATACATGCATTTATATGATTGAGGCCATTGTTTCAAATAGCTCACTTACCCAAATAGCCTACCTTTTATCTTCCATTGTTAACCAATTTTGAGCCTATGCTTAACCCACTTATTCTTAATTGAAGCACATTACAAGCTTAAGTGAAAAATAATAAATGTCCTTAATTTGGATCTTTGATTAGCTTAGGCTAGTGAGAGTGTTTATCATTTGATTGTGGGAGAGTTGGGAACATTAGGTAGAGATAAAAGTATGTGTGCATTTTTGTTAAAAAAATTTTGGGAATTGGGTACATACTCATGTATTAATCATGTGTAAACCATATGCATTGATGTTCTTGTATATATTTTATGTTGCTAAACAAATAATAATAATAATAATAACAATAACAATAACAATAACAATAACAATAACAATAATAATAACAATAACAATAATAATAATAATAATAATAATAATAATAATAATAATAATAATAATAATAATAATAATAATAATAATAATAATAATAATAATAATAATAATAATAATAATAATAATAATAATAATAATAATAATAATAATAATAATAATAATAATATAGAAAAAGAGAGAAAAAGAATTGCAATAAAAAGGGGACAAAAATGCCCTAAAGTTCAAAGCTTAATAATGATCAATGCATATGTGTGGTGATCAAAAGAGAATACATGAGTGTGTGTAAAAGTGAAGAATGGGTAGTTAGAATTGTTTAGAATTGTATAGATAGTCATAAGTTAGGTGGGAAGTTTAAGTTAATCAAAGATTCAAATTTCAAACTCACTTGACCATATACATCCTACCTTGACCCTAGCCCCATTACAACCTATGGGAAAGCCCTCATGATATTTGTATGCATGCATAAAGTAATTATTGATTGTTAGATGAAAAACAAATCTTGGAAGGCATGATTAGGGGAGGATTGAGTGAATCAACCCCATACACTTGAGTGCCTAGAGTGGATACACATCCGGCGAGGGTTCGACTGCTCAATTACATGTTTCCACCCATGATCATCTTTTCTTGCAAGTTTGTAAAATTTTTCAATGGTTCAATCCAATTGTGGTTTTCTTGATTGCCATTGCCTTAGCCCTTGAGCTTGCATATGTATATTCTTGGAGATTGATTTATTTTGACTGAGCCAATGCATTCATATAGATATATTGCATTTAGTTAGTTGCATTGAATAAATGTTGATACCTCTTTGCTTTTTTCTTGATTTTAGCATGAGGACATGCTTAGTTTAAGTATGGGGAGATTTGATAAACCCCGATTTCGTGGTTTATCTTGTGCTTATTTTAGGGGATTTTATCACCTTTTCCCACATTTATTCAATGAAATAGCATGGTTTTGTAATTCTCCCTTGAATGATGTTTAAGTGTAAAAACATGCTTTTTAGGCCCTTAAATTAGTGATTTTGATTCACTTTAATTCCATTCGATGCCTTGATGTGTTTGTTAAGTGATTTCAGGTTCATAAGGCAAGTATTGGATGGAAGAAATAAGGAGAAAAGCATATAAAGTGGAGAATGCATGAAGAAACAAAGATTGGAAATGCATCAATGGGCGCACACGCGTACAGGGCGCGCACGCGCCGAAGTGATTTCGCATAAGGACGCACACGTGTACATGCCGCGTATGCGCGGGGTGAAGAATCAGCCAATCAACGCGCACGCACACACGGCGCGTACGCGCCGATACTAGCACGTGACCCACTTAAAGGCAAAATGCTGGGGGCGATTTCTGAGCTACACAGGCCCAAATCCAACTTGTTTCTGAGTGTATTTCATGCAGAATTGAAGTCCAAGCAAAGGAGGAGCAATTAGTTAGTCAATATGAGCCTTTAGTTAGTTTTCTAGAGAGAGAAGCTCCCTCTTCTCTCTAGAATTAGGTTAGGATTAGGTTATAATGTCTTGGATCTTGAATTAATTACTTGATTTCATCTTGGTTCTTTTACAATTTCTCACTTCTACATCTTGTCTTTCTTAGTTGTAATGTTAAATTCTCATTTTGCTATCTTTTATCTTGATGAACATTGTGGATCTAATTTCCTTTTAATGCAAATTTATGTTTCCATATCTCTTTTATGTTACCTTCATTGATATTGTTGAGTTCTTGCTTATGATAGTTGTAGGTTTCCCTAATTTTAGCATTTTGTGATGTTTACTTCTATTGCACATTAGGTGTTTGATATAATGCTTTCTATAGTTTTTGAGTAGTTCTCTTGACCCTTGGCCTAGGCTAAGGGGATTGAGTGATCTTGAGTCCTTGGGCTTCATTGAATTGGTAAATCTAGGACCCTTGGGATCAATTTGATAACCATTAACTCTAGCCTACTACTAAGTTGATTAGTAGCTAAGTTGGGACTTATGGATTGATGTTGATCAAGCCATTTGACGTACTCCAAGCCTAGGAGTAGACACTACGTACTTAAGGCTTTAGTGAGTAGACATAATAAGCTCGGTTCCACATAATTATCAATGTTTGAATTGTTGACAAGGATAGTGATCTCAATTACCTAAGTCTTAGCCAAGAGTCCGTTATCTTGCTTCCCTTAATTACTTGCTTGATTTACGCATTTTGTCATTTAAATTCTTGCTCATTTAATTTCTTGCCCTCTTATTAATCAAACCCCTCTTGCATTCTCATAGCCAATAATTGACCACTTCATTGCCATGTTGATGAATATTGTGGATCCAAATTCCTTTTAATGCAAATTTATGTTTCCATATCTCTTTTATGTTACCTTCATTGATATTGTTGAGTTCTTGCTTATGATAGTTGTAGGTTTCCCTAATTTTAGCATTTTGTGATGTTTACTTCTATTGCACATTAGGTGTTTGATATAATGCTTTCTATAGTTTTTGAGTAGTTCTTTTGACCCTTGGCCTAGGCCAAGGGGATTGAGTGATCTTGAGTCCTTGGGCTTCATTGAATTGGTAATTCTAGGACCTTTGGGGATCAATTTGATAACCATTAACTCTAGCCTACTACTAAGTTGATTAGTAGCTAAGTTGGGACTTATGGATTGATGTTGATCAAGCCATTTGACGTACTCCAAGCCTAGGAGTAGACATTATGTACTTAAGGCTTTAGTGAGTAGACCTAATGAGCTCGGTTCCGCATAATTATCATTGTTTGAATTGTTGACAAGGATAGTGATCTCAATTACCTAAGTCTTAGCCAAGAGTCCTTTATCTTGCTTCTTTTAATTACTTACTTGATTTACGCGTTTTGTCATTTAATTTATTGCCCTCTTATTAATCAAATTCCCCTTTGCCCCTTCACAGCCAATAATTGACAACTTCATTGCCATCCTCATGAGACGATCCGGAGTTTAAATACTTCGATTAATTCTTATTTGGGGTTTGTTCTTTGTGACAAAACCATATTTTAATTTGATGTGAGAGTTGTTTGTTGATTTGGAGTTATGCTTACAACGAAGCCCTCATTTCTACAAGAGAAAAATCTAGACCGACAACAATCCTTGCTGTCACTCTTTTTACCTAATTCTAAATACGTTAACCCTAAAACTCTCTCACACACACACACACCCTAACCCTAACCCACCCAGCTGCCACCCTCACTACTCTTCACTCACACACAACGCACTCCACCCACACACACACGCGGATCAGAAGAAGAGGGCGGCACGGTGCCGGCAAGGAGCGTCATCGCCATTGTTGTAGCGAGAGGGAGAGACGCGACGCACAAAGAAGAGGAGAAGGAGCCCTAGCCGCCGCCGCTGAAGCCAGCTCACGCGTCATCCTCGAGTGCCAGTGAAAAAGAGAGCTTGAGGAAGAGAGAAAACGCGATGAAGGAAAGCAGAAGAGGGTGCCCTGTCGCCGCTGAAGCTCGATCGTCGCTGCTAGAGCTTGATGCTGTTGCCGTTTTGCTTCCGTCAGGCTGCTGTGCCGCCGCTGAGGAGATTGAAAGTAAGAAGGAGGGATGTCTCACTGTCGTCGTGCTCTGTCATCGGGCTACTGTCAACTGGAGCTCGTCGTTAATCTACTGCACCGTCTCCAAGCCATTGCGCTATCATATGTGCTAATCAGAGTAGCCACCGTCACTGTTCTGCCTTGCCCTAATTCTCCATAGTTTCTGTCAGATTTTGATCTTATTAGTGAGGGCCATCAAAATTGTTGCTGCTCCATATTTTTTTTCCCCTTTGATATAGTGAATTCTTGTTTCGAACCATTATAGTCGTTGTTCCAGGTGTGTTTTCTTTATTTTTTTTTTTTGGTTATTTTTTCTTTTTTTTTTTCTAGGCCTTTCTTTCTCTGTTTTTGATTATGAGATATAAAATTCATAACAATATGCAACAAAAATTATAAAATGTGATTTGAGTTAAATGAAAGTCCAAAAAATAGTATCCAAATTAAATAATGACAAATCTAATAAAAAAAAATGTCAAAAAATTCAACAAAATCTTGTTAATTAATAATAATTATTGCTAATCAAAAGAGTCTTGGTCATTATCAACTAATCTTTTGGGCAAGGGCTGCCAAAAATTGCAACAACAGCAAAACGTGCGGATGCATGATGATGATCACTCGATAGAGCTGTAGTTTTCGAAAATGTTTAGTAACAAAAAAAAATTAGTTAAAAACAATCATAACTCACTTAATTTAACATTTATTAATTGTTGCAGCAATTAATAAATACTAAATAAGATAAATAATTGCTATTTTTTTTATCTAATCTTTATCTCTCTTTTAGAACACGTGTCATTTGTTGTCAACAAATTTCTAGACATATGTTTTACCTATTTTTACACCAGATCCTAAAAAACACAATACACTTCGTCTTTTTCTCTTTTGCCTTCTATACATTTTATATAACAAACACTATACATCCAGAAAAGATTAATTTGATCCTTATTTGAATTACAAGATTTTTCTCGTGGCCTTCCCCTCCAGCCACCTTTCTCTCCCTTTCTGGAAGGGGCTTGCTACATACGAGTTAATTTGATTAAATGGTAAGAAATAATCTACAATTCAATGGTACCATTCTACGTTACTTACAAAATCCACATCTTACACAAAGGGAGAAGAGAGATTATAGGAACAAAGAGGATCTTCACTCTTCAAGTCTTATGCGCGCGCGGTTTCAAGGGGTAAATATTTTGCTAAAAACAAAACAAAACAACAAAAAAAGAAAAAAAGAAAAAGAAAGGGGCATTGAAAGAGCAAAGATTATATTGCTTTCCATTGGTCAATTGTAAGTGAAATGGCATCCATCGTAGCCTGCAGAAACAACAGCTACTGTTAATTATACACCTAACATGATTGTAATTAGTTATACCAAAACATAATAGCGTCAATAAACTATAAAGTTAATCATTATATTCTAGTTCATTAAAAAAAATCATTATATTCTATTGCTTATACTAAATAGAGAGATAAGAACTTGTTCTGACTAGTTTTTTTCTTCTTCCAAAAAAGAAAGATGTATTTTTTATTGCAATTGAAAAATGTTTAAATATTTCTTGATATTTTATGGAAAGTTTGTCAAAATAAAAAAAAAATTATTATCTTACAAATTATAAAATGTGATTTGAGTTAAATGAAAGTCCAAAAAATAGTATCCAAATTAAATAATGACAAATCTAATAAAAAAAAATGTCAAAAAATTCAACAAAATCTTGTTAATTAATAATAATTATTGCTAATCAAAAGAGTCTTGGTCATTATCAACTAATCTTTTGGGCAAGGGCTGCCAAAAATTGCAACAACAGCAAAACGTGCGGATGCATGATGATGATCACTCGATAGAGCTGTAGTTTTCGAAAATGTTTAGTAACAAAAAAAAATTAGTTAAAAACAATCATAACTCACTTAATTTAACATTTATTAATTGTTGCAGCAATTAATAAATACTAAATAAGATAAATAATTGCTATTTTTTTTATCTAATCTTTATCTCTCTTTTAGAACACGTGTCATTTGTTGTCAACAAATTTCTAGACATATGTTTTACCTATTTTTACACCAGATCCTAAAAAACACAATACACTTCGTCTTTTTCTCTTTTGCCTTCTATACATTTTATATAACAAACACTATACATCCAGAAAAGATTAATTTGATCCTTATTTGAATTACAAGATTTTTCTCGTGGCCTTCCCCTCCAGCCACCTTTCTCTCCCTTTCTGGAAGGGGCTTGCTACATACGAGTTAATTTGATTAAATGGTAAGAAATAATCTACAATTCAATGGTACCATTCTACGTTACTTACAAAATCCACATCTTACACAAAGGGAGAAGAGAGATTATAGGAACAAAGAGGATCTTCACTCTTCAAGTCTTATGCGCGCGCGGTTTCAAGGGGTAAATATTTTGCTAAAAACAAAACAAAACAACAAAAAAAGAAAAAAAGAAAAAGAAAGGGGCATTGAAAGAGCAAAGATTATATTGCTTTCCATTGGTCAATTGTAAGTGAAATGGCATCCATCGTAGCCTGCAGAAACAACAGCTACTGTTAATTATACACCTAACATGATTGTAATTAGTTATACCAAAACATAATAGCGTCAATAAACTATAAAGTTAATCATTATATTCTAGTTCATTAAAAAAAATCATTATATTCTATTGCTTATACTAAATAGAGAGATAAGAACTTGTTCTGACTAGTTTTTTTCTTCTTCCAAAAAAGAAAGATGTATTTTTTATTGCAATTGAAAAATGTTTAAATATTTCTTGATATTTTATGGAAAGTTTGTCAAAATAAAAAAAAAATTATTATCTTACTTGGAAAAAGAAACTACCTATACACAATATTACTTTACACAATTAAAATTATAAATAAAAAAATCAACTGAAAATAAGATAAAGTAAAACATTAACGAAAATAGAGAATCAAATTTCTCTTTTTTCTTTTCTACTTACTTGGATCAACAGCGACCAACATGGCTGTCCCTCCAAATTCACAATTGCCACCAGCACCCTTAGTCCTTTGCCAATAGCTATTAAAAGCATATGAAGCATGTGCAAAAACAGTGTTGGGCTCATAACAAGGCCCACTAGGCTGAATCGAAGTGCAATCTGCCCCTGACCAGCAAGCATAATTCATGGCCTCTTGGATAATTGGGTCAGGGACTGATGGCTTGGCTACACACCACAACGCCGTGCTAGGAGCCATGTTCGGCGGCGGTGGAACACTTGGTGGCGGGTAAATCACGGGCGGCTGAAACACTACCGGGCTGGGGACATTGCCTCCGGTTGGTGACGGATAAATAGTTGGTGGGCCAGGGTTGACACCACCGCTAGAAGGGGACGGAATGTAGTACGGTGGGGTGGGCTCAAAAGAAGGCGGGCTCATTGATGGGCCAGGTGGGCCTGGTATAATAATTGGGGGATTCTCTATGGGCTCCGGTGAGCCGGGCACATTCTCTGGTGGGCTTGGCACAATGTCAGGCGTTGTTGGGCTGGGGAAGGACTCAGGTGGGCCTGGGATAATTGTTGTTGGGCTAGGGAATGACTCTGGTGGGCCTGGGGTAATGATTGTTGTGGGGCTTGGTGGTGGGCCTTGGGTTGGAATTGTTGGTGAGGAGTAATAGTAAGGGGGTGATGATTGATACCCTGTGGGTGTTGGAATGTTGGCTGAAGGTGAAGTTGGAGGTGGATACACACAATATGGAGGGTTGTTATTGCTGTCTGGTAATGGAACTGGAGGTAGTGATTCATAAGGTGGCAAAGAAAATGGGGAGCTAACACTATATGGTTGTGTGTTTGATGAAAATGTGCTTGGGTTAAGGTCAATTTTCTTTGTCATTTTCAATTTCTTTGTGATCTTAGTGTTGGTTATGTTCCTTCTATGTTTATTAGGGCCTTTCAATAGTAGTCTCATTGATCTATCTGCATCTGCAAAGGGGAAATCAAAGAGGATTCTAAACTATGATCAAGCATGACATAATTGCCATTAGAAATGTAATTTGTTTGATCTCAATAATAATATTATAATCCAATTATTGATTATGATATATACATTTGTCCAAAGCACATTTGTTTACATCTAAGTTGGAATTTTAACATTTGGGCAGTGACGACAATGAGGTCTAAAAACCTGATACATATTATACCCAAAGCAATGGCAGAATGAAACAATGGCGAAACAAAAGGCAAGACTTACCACAACGAGTGAGAGAAACAGATGCTAAAGTCATGTAGAGAAGAAGCATCATAGCTCTCAGTCTCAATCTGCTTGTTCCCATTGACCCACCTAGAAGTTTTGGTTAATGCAATAATGTGCAATAGTGCTACACAAAATGGAAGGCTTCTTATTACTGTTATGGCTTAACTCTCTCTTTATTGCACTCCCAATTTTCCAGAGTATAGAAAGACCCAAAGGAAGAACAATGTGACGCCTTTATAAATGCATATAGACACTTGGATGATTTATTACTACTAGAAATTGCCACCAGAGTAAAGGAAGAGTGGACAAGTGGTTCTGTTTGTTGTAAAGATTTATTCTTTGTTGTGGCACTGCTTTGATGCACACTCATCATCTTTAATTTGCTAAAAATGTGTGCAAGAAGGAATCTTAAAGTGCAGAAAAATTCTTACAAATGTGTGTTTTTTATGGGAATTAGACTAGAAATTGTCCCCAACAACACCCACTTTTTGGTTTTCTTCTTGATATTTATTAATTATTACAAGTACATTTTCATGGTGGTATATATGCTTGCTTCCCTTGGAAAAAGATGAAAGTTTTTGGTTTTAGGCTCTTTTTGTTTTGCTTGCTTTCTACTCAAAGCTCTCTTACAAAAACACTAAACTCTTCTCTTCTTCTTGTGGGCTTGTATAGCGTGAGGAAGAGGAATTGGTGTAGTAAAAAAACAGAGATTTTTACTAAAATTATAAATTAAAGAACATGTGCAATTTTTTTGTGGATTTTTTTATTAAAAAAGACAATCTTTACATTTTATGATAGCATCACCCTATTCTAAAAGAAAAATATATACAGCGAGTTATATCTTGAAATTGACACTTAAAAAGAATGCAACCAATTTTTGCTTCTTACATTGCTTTTAGGAAAAGTATGCTTTAGGCTACCATTAATGAGTCAAAGTTTCTTGTTTTAGAGCTACAACTCTTTTTTATGGAAAAGGATAGACAGAGATTGTTTACGTAGGAAAACAAGAGATAAGTGATGCGACATACTACTAATTTAGTACTTGGGCAACTTTTATGACGATGACGTTTTGTATTACTTAATGTAACAATGGTTTTATTAATTGTTTGTCGTGTTATTAGGTATGGGTTAGCCTAATTACTAGGAAGAGAATAAGGAGTTTCTGCTTGTGAGAAATTTTTGTAAGGAATCTGAATATAATCTTCATTTTTCTCCTTAATCCTCATTTTTGGTTAGTTAATCATTCCTGTGTCGAAAGTTGGCACTTGGCAATGAATAAGCGAATTAGGCTTAGAGCCAGAGGTGTTTTGGTTTGACATAAAATTGGGGTTAAAATTTAATGTTTTCATGTATAGTATATTAGTATTCATAGTTTGAAATTAATAATTATACACAGAATAACTAAAAGCTCTGAATGAAAAGAAAAATTGAGACTGCAAAATGTTTTGGGTGATTCTTTGAGATTAAAAATGAAGTAACTAAAAAAATTTTGACTGAAAAATAATTATTCAAGGATTAAATGAATAAGAAAAAGGCTGGTTTAGTGTCCAAATATTTTAGTAATTTTAATTTAAAAAATAATTAGTATGGAGTCTTAATCATCTTCCTAACTT
>NC_029792.2:94761145-94763331 GCF_000816755.2 Arachis ipaensis | reverse complement strand
TGTTTTTAAAAATAATATATATTAAAATTTTCATTTACTTAAGTGTTAAGAGAATAATTAAAAAGATAAATTAGGACTTTTAATCATTACTTATAATTTTATTCTTTTATCTGCTGGTACTTGTATTGACAGACAATATTAGTTAATCCATTCTATTACAAATTAAATTTTAAAATAATAACAAATGTGAGACTAATCAAGATGATAAAGATTTTGTCCTCTTATTAAATAGTTGAATAATGCTATATATTTAAGGGTGGCAAATGAAAAAATTCGCCCCGCCCCGTCCCGTACTGTCCCACTAAAAGTTTGTCATCCGCCATCTGAATTAAAATTACTGGACTAATATTTAGATTAAGGGGTGGCAAATGAGTCAAAACCCACCAGGCCCAATAAAAAGTTTTCAATTACAAATAAAAAACTAATATTTGGACTAAAATATGGGTCAAATGTTGTGCATTTCTTAATAGATTATTGGATTAGAAGTTAAGATATTTATATTAGATTGTTAAAAAATTTGTTAGAACATTAAAAAAAATAGAAAAAGGAATGAAAACCTTTTAAATAGATTAAACAGACAACTTATTTATTTTGCAAACCAGTCTGTTCAATTCACAGATTAATTGAGCCGAATCCGTTAAAGTCTCATTTTTATGAACCTATTTTTGAGAAGAAAAAAAAAGCTACCATTTTAGGTGGTTAAATGGGTCAATCGATAGATTTGACAATTTTTAACAACACTACATAAAAACATCAATATAATTAAATAACCAACATATATCAATCTTTAATACACTATTTATCTATAAAAAAAATATAACAAAATGATTGTAAGAGATATCATGTCTCAAATATTTTCTCTCATACATTTAAAATTCAAAATTATATCTATTAAAAATTAAAATAGTCAAATTTAAATAGAAATTCCAACAAAAAAAACAAAAAACAAAATTACACCCAAGTGTTCGTTTGGTAGGTAAGTTTTAGCTGCTACGGTGGACTCAAATTCAGTAGAGCATGACATGTTTATTATTTAAAGTTTATTTTTTTATACAAAAATACTTTGTGTATTCAGTCACCAAATTAACCACTAACTGCAATATTGTTGCTCATTCTCTAGTTAAAAAAGGGCAAGACCTACCACATGGGTTGCATGTATTTGATGTTCCTCTTCTGACATCTCTCAAGCTCTTTCCTTTGATTGTTTTGGTTGTTTTAGATTAAGAGGATCATATTGACCTTTGTTTTCTGCTAGAGTCTTTGACCCTCTTTTTTTCTGAAAAAAAAAATCAACCACCACATATTTTTTTTATATTTATACATATTGATTCACATATTTTTTTAGTTCAATGATTAGCCTATGAAAAATCAAACCTACCATAACAGAATAATCAAATCTACAATAGTAAAATAATCAAATTTATTTATGATAGTATAATAAATATTTTCGAGATGTCAAATAATACATATTTCTGTACATAACGGCTGATTTTCTTCATTTGGTTTCTACTTGTGCGTCTTTTTTGGTCTGATTTTGCAGGTGAAGTTTTAGTTTTAGATACATGGACAATGAGAGAAAAAGTTATCCTAGCGAAAGCGAATTGAAGGGTTGCATCAGGTGTCAAGAAGAGATCAAAGGAGTTTAAAATGTCTTTTAAGGACAAAGTGGTGGGAGCTTCAGCTCCTAAACCTCTTGTTAACGAGGCTTTGGATGGGGATAGGTTGGCCATCGTCTCTGGTAAACAGGGTGATATTTAACCACCATCCGTGACTTTCTTGGAAGAGCGAAGAAGAATTCTTGCTATATCATATGAAGAAAGTTTAGTGAATAAGCTTCTTAGGAAGCATGTAAATTACACCGCTTTAATCCATATACCCAAAGGGTTATAGAGGTTTAAAGGAGGATTCAACATTATAGATGTGAGTTTTGGCTACTTTATTTTAAAGTACAACTTGTTAGAGGGCATGAATAAAATCCTTATGGGTGGTCCTTGGAAACTCAACGGATACTATCTGGTGGTTATGCCTTAGACTGCATCCTTTTTACCTTGCGAGATTTCTTTTAGAGCAACTATAATTTAGGTTCAAATCAATGGTTTGAACATTTTGTGTAACACTCTAACTTTTAGCACCTCATGATCGCACTAAAAGTCCGGCGTCACTTACTTCTACTCCTTTAGTTTCAT
>NC_029792.2:94742197-94760089 GCF_000816755.2 Arachis ipaensis | reverse complement strand
CATGCCCATATGGCCTTACCTTTCATTATGCCTTGCAAACCAATTTTTAGCCTATTTTATCCCTTTGTTCTTTACCTTAGCACATCATTAACTCTAAGCGAAAAACAATAATGTCCTTAATTTGAATCCTTAGTTAGCTTAGACTAGTGAGAGTGCTTATGTTTTAAGTCTGGGAAAATTGGGTTTGGAAACATTTGGTTTGAGAATTGAGTATGTTAGAATTTTCTGAAAATGTGAAAAAAAAAAATAATCTTTAGGACATGATTCATGCATCCAATAATTTAATCATATGCATTGAGAAAAATAAAAGAAAAGAAAAAAATATATTTATATATATATATATACATATATATATGTATATATATATACATATATATATGTATATATATATACATAGACTTATTCCAAGATTCTAAAAAATAAATCATATCCCTCTAAAACTAAAAATAATAAACGATGAAAGGAACATAAATTCTAACAACTCAACTCGTGAATATAATCTTCTATACTCCTGTAGCTCCGCACTAAACCTTTGTACCTGTAACTAAAAGGGGTGGAGATAGGGGGTAAGAATTGGGGAGTTCTTAATAGGGTCAGGGTGTATAGTTATATTCATTTTATATACATGGTCAGCAATAACAATGAACAAAGTACAATCCAATTCAATAGTTATAGAATACAAAATTCAAACCATTATTTAGCACACCCACAATCACAGAAAACACACACACAAACAAATATGCGCAAACAAGCTAAGTATGATGTATATCTATCCCTAGTGCAGGTAATGAGCTCATCTGTCGGTTTCGACCTGCTCCCGACGTAACTCAGCAACCTTTATCTTTGATTAGCTTAGGCTAGTGAGAGTGTGTATCATTCAAGTGTGGAGAATTTTTGGGAATATTGGTTGGGATAAAAGTGTGTTTTTATATTTTTGTTGAGATCTTGGGAATTAGGTAGATACTCATGCATTAAATATTAAACTATATGCATTGATGTTCTTGTATATATTTTAGTTAAAAAAGAGAAAAAAAAGAAAAAGAAAAAGAAAATAAAAAAATAGAAAAAAAAAGAAAGAAAAAGAAAGCAATAAAAGGGGACAAAAATGCCCTAAAGTAAAGTAATAATAACAATGTATATGTGTTGTGATTAAAAAAAAAAGGGAATGCATGAGTATGTGAAAAAGTAAAAAATGGGTAGTTAGGTTTGTATTAGAATTGTATAGGTTGTTGTATGTGTTAGGTGAGAGCTTATGTTAATCAAAGATTCAAATTTCAAGCTCACTTGACCATATGCATCCTTACCTTTACCCTAGCCCCATTACAACCTATGGGAAAGTCCTCATGATATATGTATGCATACATTGAATAATTGTTGATTGTTTGATGAAAAACAAATCTTGGAATGTATGATTAGAAGAGAATTGAGTGAATCAACCTTATACACTTGAGTGACTAGAGCGGATACACTTCCGGTGAGGGTTCGATGCTCAATTCCTTGTTCCCTGCTTTCACGAGCTTTCTTCTTGCAAGTTTGTTTATACTTCAGTTTGATATTTGAATTGGTGGAATTCATGAATCATCATATTATCTTAGCCCTACTTGTGCATATGTTCTTGGAGGTTGATTTACTTTTAACCAAGAAGGTAGAAGCATTTTGCATGTAGTTGCATTCATATAGCTAGATTGCATTTAATAAATTTTACCATCCCTCTTCATCCCTTTATAGCTTCTCTTGAGCTTAGCATGAGAAAATGCTAATGTGTAAGTGTGGGGAGGTTGATACACCACAAATTTATGGTTTATTTTGGATTGAATTGAGTGGATTTTGTCAAATTTTGTCACACTTATTCATGTAAATTGCATGTTTTTAAGATTCCTTCCTAATTTTGTGCTATGATTGAAAACATGCTTCCTAGACCTTAAAATTACTAAATTTTAATTCTCTTTTATTACCATTCAATACCGTGATGCATTTATTGAGTGATCTCAGGGTTATAGGGTAGGAATGGCATGGAGAATGAAGAGGAAGCATGCAAAAGTGGAAGGAACACAAAAATTTGGAGATTTGAGAAGCTGGTCCCAACGCGTATGCATGACTGACACGTACGCGTACGCGTGACCAAGCCATAGTCCAACCGATGCGTACGCGTGACTAACGCGTAGACGTGGCCAATGCAGAGTACAAATGATGCGTACACGTGGCTGAAGCATACGCGTGACGAGCGGCACGTGCCTCATTAAAGTGAAAATGCTGGGAGCGATTTCTGAGCTCATTTTCTGGCCTAGTTTTGAGCCCAGTCTGCATATTAGAGGCTAGGAGTATAGTAGGATGGAGGATATCACACACATTAGCTTAGTTTTAGTTAGAGATAGATGTAGAATTCTAGGGAGAGAGGCTCTCTCATCTCTTTAGGTTTTAGGGTTCTTATTTCAATTTCTTCTTAGATGTAGATTTTATTCTTCCTTCAATTTAGTTTTTCTTTACTTTTATTTGTTCTAGCACTTTATTTTATCTACTTCTCTTGTTAATTTCTTTATTTTGCAAATTTAGTTTATGAACTCCCTTGTCAATTTCAATTCTCTTGTAATGCAATTTTATGTTTTCATGCCTTTTTATGCTTACCTTAGTTGCTATTGTTAATTTTTTGCTTATGTTAGTCATAACTTTTCATTAATTCTTGCAATTTATGATGTTTACTTTTATTGCACTCTAAGTATTTGATGAAATGTCTCTTTTAACTATAGAGTAGAATTTTCCTCCTTTTGGCTTGGGTTGGTTACTTGGGTGACCTTGAGTTACTAATGTCCAAGTGATTGATAATTGATGTCCATTGACAGTAATCTTCACTAAGTCAATTAGTGAGTGGCTAGGACCTATGGATTACGATTAATGAAGCTCATTTGACTTTCCTTCAATTGTTAGAGGATGACTAAATGGGATTGATCCTTGCAATTATCATGTTATGGTTAGTAACAAGGATAGTAATCCTTAACCATCAACCCTTGCCAAGACATTTTTTTATCATTTGAATTTCCTTTCCTTTGTTAGTTAATTGCCATTTAATTTCTTGTTATTTAAATTTCTTGTCTCTTGTTACAAAAATCCCAAAAGAACCTTCATAGCCAATAATTGAGTACTTCATTGCAATTCCTAGGGAGAACAATCCGGGATTAATACTCCCGGTTATTTTGATTTGTATTGTGACAACCTTTTAAACTTTGATTAAGGATAATTGTTGGTTTGGACTATGCTTGCAACGAAATTCTATTGAGAAAGTTTTTAGCGCCGTTGCCGGGGAATCACAATGGTGTTATATTATTGGCTATTGTGAATATGTTCATATTGTGAATATCTTGCTTTTTGGTTATTCCTTGGTTTGCTAGTAATTAGGAGTTTGTTTTTTCTTTGCTTTTTGACATTCTTGTTTTGATTTTCTCTTTTTCATATAAATTCTCATCCTTGTGGTTTTGGATATGGTTATGACTATGTTGTAGGTAATAGAAACTTTAATGATGGCTCACATTATGGGAGAGAAGAATTTTTGAGAAAGGAGGCACATCCATATGAGCAATCATCATGGCAACCTCCTCAACCAAGCTTCTATGATTGCAACCGCTCCTATGATGCATATCATTCCAATGGATATGATGGTTCTTATCATGATTATGCCACTCAACCACCATCATTCCAAGAACCATACTCTCAACATAGCCCTAAAACACCGTCATTCCAACCACCATACTCTCAATCCACATCCTACTTCCACCAATTACCTCCACACAATCCAAATCCATATCCTCCCTATGCACACACTTATGACCATTATGAACAAGCACACATTGAACCACCACCACTCCAACATCATTACCCTCACAACCCTTTTCCTCCCTCCAACCAAGCTCCTATGGATGATACACTTGGCATCATTCTTCAAGAGCAAATAGAGCTTCAAACCACACTCACCTCTACCCTTCAAGAGCTTATATCTCGTCTACCTCCACCTTCTACCAACAACCAAAGCACCTTCCGACCTCCAAGCTTTAATGCATCTCCTTTTCAACCGCATGATGAATTCTCCTTTCCACCATAACCCTCCATGGAAGAACACCTATATCCATTGATCCAAGAGCAATATGATCCTACTCATGTTAGCCAAGTGGAACAAGAACTAAGGGATTTTCTCAAGGAAGTAATGGATCGGCTTCAAGCAATCATCCGCAAAAAGGAGCAAGAGGAAGCCCAAAAGAGGCACAAAGATATCATGGCTAACCTTACCAAAATTAAAGCCAACTTAGACTCATGGGACTCATGCAACAAACAAAGTATTTCCACGGATGAACGTGGAGAATCAACTAAAGAGAGGAGCATGAAGGAGATTTTAGAATCTCAACTTGAGAACAAGTAGTTGTGAGAACTAACAAGGAGATGGAATGCGTTGTGCAACAAGTGGAAGGGATAAAGATTGTTAAAGAAGAAGATGTAGTTGAAGATTGGTGCGCGAAATTTATAACTCCGCACAGCTTAACCGGCAAGTGCACCGATTCATCCAAGTAATACCTCAGGTGAGTGAGGGTCGATCCCACGAGGATTGTCGGATTGAGCAAGTAATGATTATCCTGCACTTCTAAGTCAGACAGATAAAAAGTTGATTGGTTGTTGTTGAATGCGCATAAAATAAATAAGAAAGTAATAAAGAAATAGTAGAGAAACAATGGTGAGAAATCAGTTAAGGGTTTGGAGATGCCTTATCTTTCTGGATTAACTTTTCTTGCTGTCTATTCCAATAATGAATGATTCATTCCATGGCAAGCTGTAAGTGATTAACGCCATGCTAATGGTCATTCAATTTGAATGAGGGTGAAGCTCTAGTAATTCAATCTCAGATGATCCTACTCAAAATGCCACAGATAAGGTCAGATCTTCCAGATCGGAGAATGAAGCTTTAGGATTCTAGCTTATACCACAAAGGCCTTAATCGCCCCAGGCTCGACTGAACAGATGTTCCCATGTCCCCAACGAACGTGTGGATTAGCCGTCTAAGAAATGTATAATCAAGCTTGTAGTTCAATGCTATCCCTCTCAAGACTCGCAGGAACTCATGTAGAACAAGGGGTCATACGCTAGTTCCACCCCAGATTCATATGGATTGAAGAACGAAGATACATATTAGAATGAAATCAAACATAGATTGAAATAGAAACAGTAATATTATTAATCAATGAGAATCAACAGAGCTCCTAACCTTAACGTAAGAGGTTTAGTGACTCATGCTTTACAGAAAATAAAAGTAATGGAAGAAGATGAGGTAGAAGATCCTAAACATGAGTGATCTTCTCCTATATATACTAATCTAATAATGAAAAAAGTGCAGAAATATGATAGACTAGACTAATGGTACGAAAACCCACTCTTGGCCCACTTTGGTGAGTGTTTTGGGCTGAACTTGGTGTCTGGCTTGATGAATGGGCATTGGACACCCATTAAGGGTTAATTGCACGCTGCCCTACTCCCTTTAGAGCATTGAACGCCAGGTTTAGACGTTCAACGCTGGGCTTGCTCCCTTTGGGGTGTTGAATGCCAGAAAGGGGGTGATTTGGGCGTTCAATGCCCAATATGGGCAGTTTCCTTCAAATAAAAGTATAAACCATTATATATTTCTGGAAAGCCCTAGAAGTTATCTTTTCAATTCCATTGAGAGCGCATCATTTGGACCTCTGTAGCTCCAAAAATGCTCATTTGAATACATGGAGGTCAAGATCTGACAGCATTTACACTATGTTCTTTGCCTCTGAATCAAACTTTGCCAAAACTTGCCAATTTCAGTCAGAAATTACCTGAAATCATAACAAGAACACAACAACTCAAAGTAGAACCCAAAAAGTGAATTTTTCATTAAAACCTATTAAAATTGACTAAAACTCAATAAAACGTAACTGAAAACACTAAGAAAACAATGCCAAAAAGCGTATAAAATATCCACTCATCACAACACCAAACTTAAACCGTTGCTTGTCCTCTAGCAACCAAAAATAAAGTAGGACTAATGAAAGAGAAAAATACAATAAATCTCAAAGTTGTCAATGAAGCTCAGTTCCAATTAGATGAGTGGGACTATTAGCTCTTTACTTTTGAACAGTTTTGGCATCTCACTTTCCTTTGAAGCTTAGAAATGTTGGCATCCCTTGGAACTAGAATCCGAATGATATTATTAGTTCTCTTCTTTTGGTTTTTCTTGATTCTTGAACACATCTTCTTTTTTTGCCTAGTCGTGACCCTAAGCATTTTGTTTTTCCGTATTACCATCGGATACATAAATGCCACAAACACTTAACTGGGGGAACCCTTTGGATTCGACTTTTAGCTTTGCTTAAAGTCCCAGATAGTGGTGTCCAGAGTTCTTAGGCATACTCTTTTGCTTTGGATCATGACTTTAACTGCACAGTCTTAAGCTTTTTACTTGACACCTTCACACCACAAGCATTTAGTTAGGGATAGCAGTTCATTTGAACTTTTTAGGCCAATTTTGACCCTCCTAACCATTGATGCTCAAAACCGTGGATTCTTGCTCTTTGCTTTTTCTTTTGAGCTATTTGCTTTTTCTTTTTATTATTTTTTTTATTTTTCTTTTTCTTTTTGCTGCTTTTTCTTGCTTCAAGAACCAATATTTTGGATTTTTTGGATCACCAATAATACTTTTCTAAATTCATCATTCTTTCAAGAGCCAACATACTTAACTCCATTCTCAAATATGCACTGTTAATTCATACATTCAGAAAGTAAATGCAAGGTCACTACATCAAAATAATTGGACTAATCTTAAGATATAACTCGAAATTTATGTATCTCACTATTATTTTTCAAATAAATTTTTCTTTTAAGCATGGTGATAGATAGATAGGATAATTTATAGCCAAGAGACAATGTAAGGAAAGAACAAAATACTAAAGATGATCATGCACTAAAAATAGAAGACATATAATAAGATAAAGTACAAATGGAAAATAGAAATTAACATAAGTAAGGGAATAATAGAACGCGACCACCTTAGTGTCGGCGGCTACTGCTTCCTCTAGTGAATCCAATAAAGCGCTTGAGCTCCTCTATGTCTTGCTCTTGCTTTAGTTGCTCCTCCCTCATAGTTCTTTGATCTTCTCTTATCTCATGGAGGATGGTGGTGTGCTCAGCTGCTCCACGTTTGAGCTCAGCTTCCTTATTGAGGTATTCAATTAATTCTAATAGTCACAGAGAGGAAAGTACATCCCTTGAGGCATCTCAGGGATCCCTGGTGGAGGTGGCTGCACAGGCTCTTGTTGGGGGGGGTGCAGGCTCTCTAACATGCTCCATCCTTCTTTTTGTGATGAGCTTGTCTTTCTCAATGGGAATGTCTCCTTCTATAACAATTCTAGCTGAATTGTAGAGGTGACATATGAGGTGAGGGAATGCTAGCCTTGCTTGGGTGGAGGGTTTGTTTGCTATCTTGTACAATTCTCGAGGTATCACCTCATGTACCTCCACCTCATTCCCAGGCATAATGCAATTAATCATTATTGCTCGGTCTATGGTAACCTCAGATCAGTTACTTGTGGGGATGATGGAGCGTTGGATAAGCTCCAACGATCCTCTAGCTACGGGCTTGAGGTCAAGACTACCTAGTTGGTAAGGCTTGCTGTGCGCATCCCTCCTTCATTGAGCTCCTTCTACACAAATGTCTACAAGCATTTGGTCCAACCTTTGGTCAGTGTCGACCCTTCTAGTGTAAGAGTGTGGGTCTCCTCGCATTTGTGGTAGTTTGAGCGCCAATCTTACACTTTTCGAGCTGAAATCCAAGAGCTGCTCTCTCACCATGGTGCGCCAGTTCTTGGGCTGTGGGTTCACACTAGTATCATAGTTTTTGGTTACCCAAGCGTTGGCATAAAATTCTTGTACCATGAATATTCCAACCTCTGGGATAGGATTAGTTAGAACTTTCCAATCTCTTCTCCAGATTTCTTGTTGGATTTCCGGGTACTCATCCTTTTTTAGCCTAAAGGGGACCTTGGGGAACACCCTTTTGTGCTTCACCACATCATAGAAGTGGTCTTGGTGAGACTTGGTGAGGAATCTTTCTGTCTCCCATGGTTCGAAAGCGGAAGCGGTTGCTTTCCCTTTCCTCTTTCTAGAGGATTCTCCAACTTTGGGTGTCATGAGTGTGAATGAAAAGCAAAAAGTAAAGCTTTTCCAATGCCAAACTTATAAGATTTGCTCGTCCTCGAGCAAAATAACAAAAGAAAAAGAGAGGAGTAGAAGAAGAAGAAATAGAGAGAGAGAGAAGAGAGGGAAGAGGCTTCGGCCTTGTGTGGGATAATAGGAAAAAAAGGGAAGTGTGGAAGGTATAGAGTGTGAGAGGGAGGAGAGTGTGTAAGAGGTGTGTGTATGAGGGGGTATTTATAGGGTTGGTAGGGTTGTGTAGATTCTGTGGGACCCACTGGTTACTGTAGCTTTTTTAACTCGAGCTACCTGCCCTCTTAGGGCGTTGAACGCCCAACCTTGCTTCCTAATTGGTGTTCAACACCAATGCTTGCCCCCTTAAGGGCGTTGAACGCCTAGCCTTGCTCCCTGGCTGGCGTTCAACGCTAGCCTTTTGTCCCTTAAGGGCGTTGAATGCCCAGCTTTCTCCTTGTCTGGCATTCAACGTCAGTAAGGGGATCTCTTCTGGGTGTTCAGTTCCCATCTCTGAATGTCTTTATTCTAAATACTGCACATGATCACACACATTAAAAAGTAGAGGGAACTTATGAAAATAAACTACTAATAAATTAAAATGAAAAGAAATAGAGACAATAGTACTCTACTCATGGTTGGGTTGCCTCCCAACAAGCGCTTCTTTACCATCACTAGCTTGACGGGCACCTCCTTTATGGAAGTGAATAAGGACTCAGATCTTTGTCCCTTACAGTGAACTTTCTTCCTGTGCTCTCATGGATGAGCTCCATATACTTTAGAGACAGGATTTTGTGCATAATATGTGGAATGATTGGATTTATGGTGAAGACTACTCTCAAACCAGGTGAGAGACTTTCAGTGGGAATCTTCTTGTTCCTCCAGCCTTTGGGTACCTTCTTCTTGGTACCTCATTCCTCAGCAAATGATGTCTCTCCAAGACCAAACTTAGATTTGGTGTTTGGTAGTTCTGTGCAATTCTGTACTGAGAGAGAAGGTTGGAGTACCAAGTGCTATACTCTAGTTCCTCCTTTAGAGGGAGACTGAGGATTGGGGATCTTGAATAGGATGCAATCCTCCCCTAGATGCAGAACTAGTTCTCCCTTTTGCACATTTATGAAGGTTTTAGCAGTAGCTAGAAAAGGCCTTCCTAGGATAATGGATTCGTCTTTGTTCTCCTCTATGTCCAAGATCACAAAATCTGCAGGGTGGTAAAAGTTTTCAACTTTTGCCAGGACGTCCTCCACCATGCCATATGCCCTTTTTAGGGACTTGTCTGCCATCTCCAGTGAGATGTTAGCAGGTTAGACCTCTAGAATTTCCAGCCTCTTCATTACAGAGAGAGGCATGAGATTGATGCTTGACCTAAGGTCGCATAGTGCCTTCTCAAGGTTGATTGTCCTTATGGTACAGGTTATCAAGAAGCTTCCGGGATCTAGTAGCTTTTGAGGTAGCTTCTTCTGAACCAAATTGAGCTCCTTGGTTAGCACTGGAGGCTCATTCTCCAATGTCTCTGCATTAGAAGAACTGGCCTTCAGCTTCATGAGGATTGCCATGAACCGAGCAATTTGCTCTCCTTTGGTCTCTTCTTCCTCATCTAAGGAGGAGTATTCTTCAGGCTCCTCTGCTTTCAGAGGGGCATAAATAAGGACATCCTCATGAGCCTTGATTTTCTTTAGTTCTTCTTTAGGAGGTTCCTCTGTGGGTTCGGCCTTGGCCTCCACAATGAGAGCCTTACACTCTTCCTTTGGATTTTTCTCTGTGTTACTTGGAAGAGTGTTAGAGAGGATCTCTGGGATCCTCTTGCTCAGCTGACCAATCTGTACTTCCAAATTCCTGATGGAAGACCTAGTTTCTGTCATGAAACTATGGGTGGTCTTAGTGAGATTGGAGACTATGGTGGCCAAGTCAGTGAGGCTCTGCTTGGTCCATTCTGAGATCATGTCAGGAGGATATCCCCTGATTAGTTGCTTGTATCTTTTCCAAGCTTCATAGAGGGATTCACATTCTTTTTGTTTGAAGGTCAGAACTTCTACCCTAAGCTTACTCAGCTTTTGAGGTGGAAAGAATTTGGTCAAGAATCCATTGACCACCTTCTCCCACGTATCTAGGCTCTCTTTAGGCTGAGAATCCAGCCATAGCCTTGCTCTGTCTCTTACTGCAAAGGGAAAGAGCATGAGCTTATAGACTTTTGGGTCTACTTCATTAGTCTTAACAGTGTCACATATCTACAAAAAGTCAGATAGGAATTTATTAGGATCTTTCTGTGAAAGTCTATAGAATTGGCAGTTCTGTTGAACTAGAGTGACTAATTGAGGCTTCAACTCAAAGTTGTTTGCATTAATGGCAGGTATGGAGATACAACACCCACAGAAGTCAGAATTTGGTGCAAAGTAAGATCCTAGGACCTTTCGTGCTTCTTTTCCATTATCTGGGTTAGCTGCCATCGTTGTTTCTTCAGCTTCTTGCTCAAGAGCTTCTGTGAGGTTACCTCTGGCTTTTTGAGCTTGATGTAGGTGTCTTCTTAGTGTCCTTTCAGGTTCAAGGTCATGATTAAGGAGGGGTTCTTTATCCTTATTCCTGCTCATAAACAAAAAGAAAGAATCCAAAGAGATGGAGAACAAGGGGTCTCTATGTCAGAGTATAGAGATCTCCTTGTGAGGGGGTGAGATAAAGAAAAGAAAATAGAGGTGTCTTTTATTTAAAAGAATAATTTTGAAAATAGAGAGAGAAGGAGAGATATAATTTTCGAAAAAGAAAAGAGAGAAATAGGTTAGGATTTTCGGAAAAAGAAGAAAGAGAAAGTAGTTAGAAAGTTTTGAAAAAGAGGGAAGAGAAAGGAGAATAAAAGAAAAAACAAGTAACTAACTAACTAACAAGATTTGAAAATAAAGTAAAAGATTTGATTTTTAATATTTGAAAATTGAAAAGGGAAAGTCAAAAGAAAATCTTGAAATTTAAAATTTGAAAGAAAAAGTTAAACAAGGAAAGATAAGATTTGAAAGATTTAAAAAGATTTGAAATTTGAATTTTGAATTTTGAAATTTGAATTTTAAATTTTGAATTTTGAATTTTAAATTTTAAAATTTTGAATTTTAAATTTCAAAATTTTGAATTTGAATTAAGATAAGATAAGATTTTGAAATTTGAATTTTAAAATTTGAATTTAAAACAAGATAAGATAACAAGATTTGAAATTCAAAGAAAAGGAAAAAGATAAGATAAAGATCTAAAAAGATAACAAGGTAAATACTAAAAGAAAACTATCAAGACACCTAACTTAAAAATTTTTGAAATCAAAAGCTAAGATTTTCGAAAATTTGAAAGGGACTTAAAAATTTTAAGATCAAACCACACTATTTTCGAAAATTTGAAAGAAAAACACAGAAAAAATACCAAACTTAAAGATTTTGAAATCAAACAAATAAAAATACTAAGAACAATTCGAATGCAATGAAGAACACTCAAGAACAATTTTCGAAAAGCTCAAGAAAGAAAAACTAAAAAGACACCAAACTTAAAGATTGACACAAGACTCAAATAAAAGAAAAAGTTTTTTGAAAGATTTTTGAAAAAGAAACCAAGAAAGTTTGAAAATTTTAAAAAGAAACGAGAACACAAAGAACAAAAACAAAAGAAAAATAATAAAAAGTACCTGATTTAAGGGACAAGACAACTGTTAGTTTGTCAATCTCGAACAATCCCCGGCAATGGCGCCAAAAACTTGGTGTGCGAAATTTATAACTCCGCACAGCTTAACCCGCAAGTGCGCCGGGTCATCCAAGTAATACCTCAGGTGAGTGGGAGTCGATCCTACGAGGATTGTCGGATTGAGAAAATAATGATTATCCTGCACTTCTTAGTCAAGCAGATAGAAACTTGATTGGTTGTTGTTGAATACGCATAAAATAAATAAGAAAGTAATAAAGAAATGGTAGAGAAACAACGGTGAGAAATCAGTTAAAGGTTTGGAGATGCGTTATCTTTCTGGATTAACTTTTCTTACTGTCTATTCCAATAATGAATGATTCATTCCATGGCAAGCTGTAAGTGATTAACGCCACACTAATGGTCATTAATCTCCTCTGATCCATATCAAACACCACGCTAATGGTCATTCAATCTGAACGAGGGTGAAGCTCTAGCAATTCAATCTCTGATGATCCTACTCAAAATGCCACAGATAAGGTTAGATCTTCTAGATATGAGAATGAAGCTTTATTATTCTAGCTTATACCACAAAGGCCCTAATCGCCCCAGGCTCAGCTAAACAGATGTTCCCATGTCCCCAACGAACGCATGGATTAGCCATCTAAGAGATGTATAATCAAGCTTGTAGTTCAATGTTATCTCTCTCGAGACTCGCAAGAACTCATGTAGAATAAGGGGTCATACGCTAGTTCCACCCCAGATTCATAAGGATTGAGGAATGAAGATACATCTTAGAATGAAATCAAACATAGATTGAAATAGAAACAGTAATATTATTAATCCATGAGAATCAGCAAAGCTCCTAGCCTTAACCTAGGAGGTTTAGTGACTCATGCTTTACAGAAAATGAAAGTAATGGAAGAAGATGAGGCAGAAGATCCTAAACATGGGTGATCTTCTCCTATATATACTAATCTAATAATGAAAAAAGTGCAGAAATATGATATACTAGACTAATGGTGCGAAAATCCACTCCTGGGCCCAATTTGGTGAGTGTTTTGGGCTGAGCTTTCTGGCTTGAGGAATGGGCATTGGATTCCCAATAGGGGGTTAATTGCACGCTGTCCTGCTCCCTTTGGGGTGTTGAACGCTAGGTTTGGGCATTCAACGCTGGGCTTGCTCCCTTTGGGGCGTTGAACGCCAGAAAGGGGGTGATTTGGGCGTTCAACACCCAATATGGGCAGTCTCCTTCAAAGAAAATTATAGACCATTATATATTTTTGGAAATCCCTGGAAGTTAGCTTTCCAACACCATTGAGAGCATGTCATTTGGACCTCTGTAGCTCCAAAAATGCTTGTTTGAATACATGGAGGTCAGGATTTGACAGCATCTACACTCTGTTTTTTGCCTTTGAATCAGACTTTGCCAAAATTTGCCAATTAATGCTTTCACATTTTAGCTAGATTAGCTAGTTAGTTTAGTCAATATTAGTTCAATTTCATGCATATTATTCAAAATAAACAAGCACTTAGATGGACTCTCTCATCACACTTTGATATATTAAAGACTAAATGAATTTTGCTCAACTTCATGTAAACAATTCAAGAAAAGTATGAATGAGTGAGTTATCTAAAGTTAGTTGCTCAAGAGACAGAGCTTTGATGTATTGCTGTTTTGTTTTGTGATCATAACAGGGGAGAAGAGCACCAAATGTCCTTCAAGAACACCTCACAGCCAATATGACACCCTTAGCACTATGCTCTTCTGAGCTTGAAGAATGCTACGTTCTCCTGCAGCATAGCTCTTGACGCTACGCTCTCTTTCAAAGAGCGCTACGTTCTTCACCCAAGAAAATTTAACTAGCGACACGTACGCGTGGGTGACGCGTACGCGTGGAAGTGGCATCTTTGAAGGACCACACGTACATGTGGGAAGAGCTACGTTCTTCACCCAAGAGCGCTACGTTCTTCACCCAAGAGCACCTGCGATAATTTTGAAAGCTGGGATTGAAAGTTTGGCTAGCGACACGTACGCGTGGGTGACGCGTACGCGTGGGGACGCGTACGCATGGGAATAGCATTTTTGAAGGGTCATGCGAACACGTGGATAAAGCGGCAGTGTAGAAGTGGTATTTTGAGGTCACACGTACGCATGAATGATGCGTACACGTGGGAGAGCGCTCTTGGCAAGAACGCTACGCTCTCCTGGAGAGCGCACTGAAGATGACGCGTATGTGTGGGTGACGCGTACGCGTGACAAGCGCTGGAGATAGTAATGAAGCGCATGCGTGGGTGACGCGTATGCGTGGATGCACGAGCGCTACGCTCTCCTCAAGAACGCTACGTTCTCTTGGAGCAGAATATTCCAAGTACAAACTAAAAAGCCCACTTGAAGTAACTTGCAAGTACACCTGAAGAAGCCACTGAACTAGTATAAATAGGGGACACCTGGAATCATTGGGGACTTCTTCTGGATCTTCTTTTTCAGCTTCTTTTTCTTTTAGATCTCTTTTGTACTTTTGCACTTTACTTTCTGCTAAGACTTTACATTACTTTCAATTTTCATTTCTATTTACAGTTTTCTTTTTCTTTTACTTTCTGCACTTAGTTTAATTTCCAGTTTTAGATTTCTGTTTGTACTTAGAGTTATGAGTCACTTAACCCCATTTTCATTAGGGGGAGGAGCTCTATTGGTTTTAATGAATTGATAATTCTTCTTTTCTTCTCAATTCAAGTTGATTTATCTAAGAGGAGACTCTTGTTCTTCACAGATTCAATTACTATCGAGAGAGGGATTGAATCTATTTGAATTGTGTGATGAACTTGAGAAAGGAGTCATAGAATTCAGTTTGGAGTTTATCTTCTCATAATTTTCTTGATTGATATATTCTGGGTTTGGTATGTGAGATGTAACCACCCTGAATTGAGATCCGGGGAATTGTGTGGCCTTTGGATTAGAAATTGATCTTCACCTCTTCTCATGAGCAATTAAATCAAGAGATTGACAATTGTTTGTGATAAGAGAAATTGAATCACCAAGAGATTGGAATCCAATTATTTACAATCCGCCATAGATCTATTCACATGATTAAGAAGGAATTGATCATCATTAATTCATGAGAAATCAACATCTCTGATCCCTAGTGATCTCACCCATCATAAATCCTTACTTCTGTTCTTTTGAATTTCTAATTGCCCACTACCTAATTCCCTTGTTTACACTCCTGCAATTTATCATTTTGCCATTTACATTTCAGTTGTTACTTTCTTGCAATTTAAGTTTCTGCCATTTACATTTCAGTTATTACTTTCTTATACTTTAAGTTTCTGTTATTATATTTCCAATCATTTAATTCAGTCTTTTTTACTTTCAGTCATTTCAATTCCTTGTTATTTATAATTCTGCACTTTACTTTCATGTTGAATATATCAAGAAACCACAAATTGTTTGCCTAACTAGAATGCCATTTAACTAAAATTGCTTAATCCTCCAATCTTCGTAGGATCGACCTCACACTTGTAAGTCTTACTACTTGATACGATCCGGTATACTTGTCAGCAATTACATGAAATTAAATTTTCCCGTATCACCAATTTCAGTCAAAAATTACCTAAAATCATAACAAGAACACAACAACTCAAAATAGAATCCAAAAAGTAAATTTTACATTAAAACCTATTAAAATTGACTAAAACTCAATAAAACATAACTGAAAATACTAAGAAAATAATGTCAAAAAGTGTATAAAATATCCACTCATCAAAGATCTAGGGGAGGTTGAACAAGAGGGAAGTTCCATCATTGAAGACAACTCCACACCAAGTAACATAAGGATCTTGTTGAAGCTTCTTCCATCGAATGTGAACCCAATATTGAGGAGGAATGCGTACAACCTCCAACACATGACTTGGTCAATGAGGAAGAGTTAGAAGAGGTTGACAGATAAGTGGAAGTTGAGAGAAGTTGTCAAGAGGTGGAAGTCATCGAGGAGGAGCTAAAAGGAGTGAAGCTTACATAGTCAAAGCTATTGGATACCTTCCTTGCTAAGTCCCCATCCAAATTATAAATTGAGTGGGTAATTATCTCATCCTTTAAATTTCTTGGCCCATATCAATATGCTTTGTTAGAAACGGATGGTTAACTTAGAGTTCTTTGTGGGTTAGAAAGTAAGAAAGAGTTGGATGTCAGTTGGCAACTGGAATCAAGGTGCATAGTGGGAAGAAACTCAAACCTTGGGATTCAAAGGTGGAGTGGAACTCAATTCAAAGGATTTAGGATGAAGATTAGGAGTTCTAAGGAGAATTCAATAAGTTTGTCACCCGAATGGAAGCATGAAAATCAAGAAGAAAGGTGTTGACAAACAAGGTATGGGATCCTAGAATACATATCTACAATCATCAATCTTGGGGTCTTACTACTTGCTTGAAAGTTCTTAGAAGAGTGGTGTGCATAAATTGGCATCCCGGAGGCTATTAGAAATGCAAACATTGGTGGGGATTCAAGGAAGAATTCAAGCATAAGCCACCATAGCAAGGACCCCATCAATTGTCCAACTTAAGGACAATAAAAAAAGTGCTAGGTGGGAGACACCCCACCATGGTAAAATCTTTCCATTTCTCTTGTAGATATAATCAATGAATGAATTGAGTTGTGATTCACGAATCCCCACACTTTCGTACAGCTGTACTAGCAAGTGCACTAGGTCGTCCAAGTAATACCTGAGTGAGTCAGGGTCGATCCCACGAGGATTGTGGTTTGAAGTAAGCTATGGTTACCTTGAAGGCCTTAGTCAGGCAGATCAAAAGGTTTATATGTTTTGATGATAAGGGGAAACTATCCATAAAAGGAATGAAGAAAAAGGTCTAATATATAAACAGAGATAAAGATAGAGTTAAGGATTGGAGTTGCTTTGCCTTTCTGAATTAACTCCGGTATTACTACTCTCTTTGCTTGTGAGTGATTTTTTCAATGGAAGGCTATATGTAATTGACACTGGTTTGAGCAGCTGCCAATACTCCTCCAGATCTGAACTCCAGGTTTAGTGCGGATCCATTCTGATTGAGGGTGAAGCTCATACAGTTCATTCTCCTTAATGATCCTACTCAAAATGCTACAGACAAGTTCAGATCTTCCAGATCAGAGAATGTTGCACCTTGGGTTCTAGCCTCTATCACAGAGTCCCTAATCTCCCCAGAAATCGGCTGAACTAATGTCTCGAGAAGTCCCTAACAAAGTCATGGATTAGCCGTCTGAGAGATGTATATTCAAGTTGGTGGTTCATCATTGTCCGATGAAAGACGCACTCTGAACCCATGTAGAATGTGATAACCTTATGCCAGTTCAACGCATTCATATTGATGAAGAATGAATATACATCTTAGAATTAATCAAACACGGATCGAAGAGAAACAGTAATACTTTTATTAATTCATAGGACTCAGCAGGGCTCCTCCCCTCAACCTAGGAGGTTTAGAAACTCATATTGATGAAAAAACACAAGGTGAAACTCGAAAATAGCATAAAAAGGTCTGATGTTCTTCGAATGATTATGTAAAACACTTTAAATACTAAACAGATGACTAGAAAGGGTAAAATAGTTTATCTAGTGCCAAAATTCAATTCTGGGGCCCACTTGGTGAGTGTTTGGGCTGAGCTTTGATGAGATCCACGTGCTATGAGGTCTTTGGGCATGGAACGCCAGCTAGGGGGTCCTCTTTGGGTGTTTGTACATTGGTCTCTGCTCTTTTGGGCACTGGACCCCTGGAAGGGGGCAGGAAGCTGGCGTTGGATGCCAGTTTTGGGCGTTCTAATCCGAAGCAAAGTATGTACTATTATATATTGCTGGAAAGCTCTGGAAGTCAAATTTTCATAGCCATTGAGAGTGCTCCATTTAGACTTCTGTAACTCAAGAAAAGCTCTTCTAAGTGCAGGTAGGTCAGGTCCGGATAGCATCTGCAGTGCTTTCTCTGTCTCTAAATCAGACTTTTGCTCCAACTCCTTAATTTCAGCCAAAAAATACCTAAAATTGTCCAAAAATA
>NC_029792.2:94722863-94742111 GCF_000816755.2 Arachis ipaensis | reverse complement strand
GACAACATCTGCAGTGCTTTCTCTGTCTCTGAATCAGACTTTTTCTCCAGCTCCTCAATTTCAGCCAGAAAATACCTAAAATTTTCCAAAAACACAAAAACTCATAGTAGAATCCAAAAATGTGAATTTAACACTAAAACCTATACAAACTTAATAAAAACTAAATAAAATATACTAAAAACTGTATGAAAATGATGCCAAAAAGCGTATAAAATATCCGCTCATCAAGTTGCCATTGTTAGGTATTTTTCTTTATCTTTACACTTTTGTATATATTGCTTTAATTGCTAGGTTGCTTGTTAGTTCATGTTTTGATTAGAATAATTATTTTTCAATTGCATGTTTGGTTTGAATTGCTTAATTAGTTGCATGTTTGCATAGTTTTTAGAAGTTAGGAATTTTGTTAATTTTGAATTTTGGTTAGTTCTAAGAATGTATATAGTGGTTGAGATAATTTTGCTCTATTTTTATACAAAAAAAGGGTTGTCACGCGTAGGCGTGACCGACGCTTACGCATCGACGCCCAAATTTCAGTGATGTGAGCGCCGTGCTAAATTGGTGCGGGAACGGTGCTGCTGCATGGTTCCAAACAGAGAGTTATGTTGGAACCATGCGGTTGGGGTACGAAGCACTCAATCCACTCCACGCGTACGCGTGACTGACGCGTATGCGTCGAAAACCTTTCTTCCCTTCCATGCATACGCGTGACTGACGCGTACGCATCGCTTTCCGAATTCAAATAAAGGGCGCGCTGCCCTGTTTCTCCTATCTACTTCTTCTTATTTCTTTCCTACTCATTCCTCTTCCTTTCTTACTTTCTTCTTCCTCCGCTTTTCAAATATTTCATGCCTCATTTTTCTTATCCTTCATTTTCTTTTGTCAACTACATTTGCAAACTTTCATTCATTGCGTTTAACTTTGTCTTTGTAGCTTGTTTTCATTTTCTTTCCTCTATTTGCTATCTTACCATTGATGTTGAATTTTTTCACTCACCTGTTGAGAGTTTCTTGGATTAATTTGGTGCTTTGTGACTTGTTTGATATTGTTTGATATTGTCGGGTGTTGATATTTTTAGGTCAATGCTTAATTTTTTGTGATACCTGTATTCTTTGTGCATTGATATGAACTTATATTGTCTTTCATGACCCACGCTTTCTTATTTACTATTTACAATTTTTGCCCCACACACAAGATTAGTACTTTAGTCGTTTCTAACTTAGCTTTATTCTTTGTTTTTGTGCTCCATTATCATTGAGTTAGGATGGGACCGAAATCTCTCATGCTTATAACTAATCTTGTTTGTGTCAATTCTTGTTTTGAACTTAATACTTCCTAGTGTTTTCTTCATGCCATTTACTTATGCTTAAACTTTACTCTTGCATCGAGTGTTAGTTGATATGCCCTTCGCTTATATTGTTTTCTCACTTACATGTTGTAGCTACCATGTAGTTGAGAACACACTCTTATTTGGTATTAGCCCCCACCTATATTCTATTTATTTTAATATTTTTATTTTTGGGCTTAATCTTCTATATTTTTCTCCCCTTTCAGGCTGGCCACCAAGAAAGGGAAAGGAAAAGCTTCTAAATGGGGGCGAACAACAAGTCCCTCCACATAATCTTTTGAAGAAACTCATCAGTGGTAGCATCCCACCCCTTGCTCATCTTTTCATGCATCGAGGACGGTGCAATATTTAAATGTGGGGAGGTCGAGGACTTACTTCCGTGGGTAACTACTTCCTTTTCCAACACCAATTCTTAATCTTCTTTATTAGCTAGTTGTTACATTGCATGATAGATTACATGATAGTTAGAGTTTGTACATATTCTACCCTTTTTTATGTTAGGACTACTTGGTTGAAGTGATAATTTTTTTCCAAGAAACTATTCTAGGGCATTTCACTAATTTGATTTAAAAATTTTGTTGAACTTGCTTGAAGGAATTAATTTTGGAACATGTTTTTGAGCTAAAAACACATAAGCATGTGAGTTTTGAGCCTAATTATGTGGTTACATCATATAACCACTATTTCCATTCTTGTGTGTATTATTCTCTTTCTATGATTGTAATCCTTGATTTGTTTGATTCTTTATGTCCATTATTTTGTGTATGAATGCATTTATATGATTGAGGCCTTCATTTTAATTTAGCTCACTTACGCAAATGCCCTTACCCTTTTATCCACCTTTGTTAACCAAATTTGAGCCTATGTTAATCCCTTTTTGTTCTTAATTTAGCACATCACTACCCTTAAGTGAAAAATAATAAATGTCCTTTATTTGGATCTTTGATTAGCTTAGGCTAGTGAGAGAGTGTATCATTCAAGTGTGGGAAAGTTTGGGAACATTGGTTGGGATAAAAGTGTGTTTTTATATTTTTGTTGAGATCTTGGAAATTGGGTACATACTCATGCATTAAATATTAAACCATATGCATTGATGTTCTTGTATATATTTTAGTTAAAAAGAAAATGAGAAAAAGAAAAGAAAAGAAAAAAAATAGAAAAAGAAAAAGAAAGAAAAAGAAAGCAATAAAAGGGGACAAAAATATCCCAAAGTAAAGTAATAATAGCAATGCATATGTATTGTGATAAAAAAAAAAGGGAATGCATGAGTGTGTGAAAAAGTGAAAAATGGGTAGTTATGTTTGTATTAGAATTGTATAGGTTATTGTATATGTTAGGTGAGAGCTTAAGTTAATCAAAGATTCAAATTTCAAGCTCACTTGACCATATGCATCCTTACCTTTATCCTAGTCCCATTACAACCTATGGGAAAGTCTTCATGATATTTGTATGCATACATTGAATAATTATTGATTGTTAGATGAAAAATAAATCTTGAAAAATATGATTAGAAGAGAATTGAGTGAATCAACCCTATACACTTGAGCAACTAGAGCGGATACACTTCCGGTGAGGGTTCGATGCTCAATTCCTTGTTTTCTGCTTTCACGAGCTTTCTTCTTGCAAGTTTGTTTATACTTCAGTTTGATATTTGAATTGGTGAAATTCATGAATCATCATATTATCTTAGCCCTACTTGTGCATATGTTCTTGGAGGTTTATTTACTTTTAACCAAGAAGGTAGAAGCATTTTGCATGTAGTTGCATTCATATAGCTAGATCGCATTTAATAAATTCTACCATCCCTCTTCATCCCTTTATAGCTTCTCTTGAGCTTAGCATGAGGACATGCTAATGTGTAAGTGTGGGGAGGTTGATACACCACAAATTTATGGTTTATTTTGGATTGAATTGAGTGGATTTTGTCAATTTTTGTCACACTTATTCATGTAAATTGTATGTTTTTAAGATTCCTTCCTAATTTTGTGCTATGATTGAAAACATGCTTCCTAGACCTTAAAATTAGTAAATTTTAATTCTCTCTTATTACCATTCGATACTGTGATACGTTTGTTGAGTGATCTCATGGTTATAGGGTAGGAATGGCATGGAGAATGAAGAGGAAGCATGCAAAAGTGGAAGGAACACATGAATTTAGAGATTTGAGAAGCTGGTCCCGACTCGTACGCATGACTGACGCGTACGCGTGACCAAGCCATAGTTCAACCGACGCGTACGCATGACTGACGCGTACGCGTGGCCAATGTAGAGTTCAAATGACGTGTACGCGTGGCTAAAGCGTACGCGTGACGAGCGGCACGTGCCTCATTAAAGTGAAGATGCTAGGGGTGATTTTTGAGCTCATTTTTTGGCCCATTTTCAAGCCCAGTCTGCATATTAGAGTCTAGGAGTGTAGCAGGATGGAGGAGATCACACACATTAGCTTAGTTTTAGTTAGAGATAGATGTAGAATTCTAGGAAGAGAGGCTCTCTCCTCTCTCTAGGTTTTAGGGTTGTTATTTTAATTTCTTCTTAAATATAGATTTTATTCTTCCTTCAATTTAGTTTTTCTTTACTTTTATTTGTTCTAACACTTTAGTTTATCTACTTCTCTTGTTAATTTATTTATTTTTCCAATTTAGTTTATGAACTCACTTGTCAATTTCAATTCTCTTGTAATGCAATTTTATGTTTTCATGTCTTTTTATGCTTACCTTTGTTGCTATTGTTAATTTCTTACTTATGTTAGTCATAGCTTTTCTTTAATTGTTGTAATTTATGATGTTTACTTTTATTGCACTCTAAGTGTTTGATGAAATGTCTCTTTTAGCTATAGAGTAGAATTTTCCTCCTCTTGGCTAGGGTTGGTTTCTTGGGTGACCTTGAGTTGCTAATGTCCAAGTGATTGATAATTGGTGTCCATTGACATTAGTCTTCACTAAGTCAATTAGTGAGTGGCTAGGACCTATGGATTAGGATTAATGAAGCTCATTTGATTTTTCTTAAATTGTTAGAGGATGACTAAATGGGATTGATCCTTGCAATTATCATGTTGTGGTTAGTGATAAACTCCATTTTTAGGGTTTATCATGTGCTTAATCTAGTGGATTTTATCCATTATTCTCACACTTATTCATACAATTCGCATGTTGTACATTTTCCTTCCTGATTTTGTGCTATGATTGAAAACATGTTTCTTTGGTCTTAATTTAGCTAATTTTAATCCTCTCTTATTACCATTCGATGCCTTGATATGTGTGTTAAGTGATTTCAGAGATTACAGGGCATGAATGGCTTAGAGGAGGGAAAGGAAGCATGCAAAAGTGGAAGGAATAAAAGAAATTGAAGGAACTGCAAAGCTATCAGCCCTGACCTCTTCGCACTCAAACGGTCATAACTTGAGCTACAGAGGTCCAAATGAGGCGGTTCCAGTTTCCTGGAAAGCTAACATCTGGGGCTTCGAAATGATATATAATTCGCTATAGTATCCGTATAGAAAAATGACGCGCACACGTGAATCACGCGAACGCATCGTTCTGTAGAAAAATCAGCGACCTGCACGTGGCAAAATTTGCCCCCTGCGATTTCTGGGCTGTTTCTGACCCAGTTTTCATCCTAGAAAACACAGATTAGAGGCTATAAAGTGGGGAATGCATCCATTCATTAATACAACTTTCATATACATAATTTTAGGTTTTAGATGTAGTTTTTAGAGAGAGAGGTTCTCTCCTCTCTCTTAGGAATTAGGATTAGGATTTAGGATTTATATTATGATTAGGCTACTTCCCTTCAATCACAGGTTCAACGTTCCTTTAATTTATGTTTCTTTTCTACTTTTAGATACTCTAATGCTTTTATTTGTTAATTACTTATGTTGCCAAAATTGGCTCATGAACTCTTCATGTTAGATTTAAAATTTATGTTTAAATGTAATTTGAGATATTTCAGACTTATGATTGTTTTATTCTATTTATAATGCTTTCAATTTAATTTAGATTTATTTTCTCCTTTTGGTTTTGGTTAAGTAATTGGTAACACTTGAGTTATCAAACTCAGCAGTTGATTGGAAATTAGGATTGCTGATTGATTTGGATCCCTCTAAAGCTAGTCTTTCCATAGAAATTGACTAGGACTGAGGAATCAAGTTAATTTGTCCACTTGACTTACCTTTATTTAGTAAGGGTTAACTAAGTGAGAGCAAAAATCCAATTCTCATCACACCTGATAAGGATAACTAGGATAGGATTCCCAGTTCTTATACCTTGCCAAGAGTTTTCTTTATAATTATTAATTTATTTTTCTTGCCATTTAAATTACTTGTTCTCTATTTCAAAAAAACCTAAAACATACCTTTTTTCCATAATCAATAATAAATCACATCTCCCTGCAATTCCTTGAGAAGACGACCCAAGGTTTGAATACTTCGGTTATAAATTTTATTGGATTTGCTTAAGTGACAACCAAAACTTTGTACGAAAGGATTCTCTATTGGTTTAGAAACTATACTTACAATGCGATTATATTTTTCATAAAATTTCTTTACTCGCGGAAAATCAGTTCGTCAAAATGGCGCCGTTGTCGGGGAATTGCAAACGTGTGCCTTATTATTGGTTATTGTAAATATTTGCTTTTTGCTTGTTTATTTGTTTTTATTTTTGCTTTTTCGTAAATTAAGAGGTTATTGGTTTTTATTTAGTTATTAAAATTTTCGAAAATAATGTTCCTTGTTCTTTCTTGATTTTCAAGTTGTTCTTCGTGTTCATCTTGACCTTCAAGTTGTTCTTGGTTGTTTTCTTTGTTTTGATCTAAAAATTTTTAAGTTTGGTGTCATTTTATTATTTTTCTCTTTCCTCATTAAATTCAAAAATATCTTTTCTCTTTATTTTAATTGATTTTTTTTGAAAATTACAAAAAAAAATTCAGATTTTTATTTTAAAATTTTTATCTTATCTTATCTTAGTCTTAAATTTCAAAAATTCAAATCTTTTTCAAAAATCATATCTTTTTCAAAATCTTATCTTATCTTATTTCAAAATCAAATTTCAAATTTTAAAAAATCAAACCTTTTCAAAATTTAAACCTTTTTCAAATCTTTATCTTATATTGTTGTCAGTGTTTCTAGTTTTAGGAGTTTATTTTTATTAATTTTTGTCTTTAATTGCTACTATGAATTCTCACCCCTCTGGCTTTAATTTTGGTTCCAATGTTGTTGTAAGGAATAGAAACTATAATGAAAATAAGCATCAAGGTTGGAAGAATCAAATATAGGAGGAGCCACAAGGATTTGATCAACCCTCTTGGCAACAACCCCCTCCAATGCGCTATCACCAACAACCATTCTGTGATGCATACCAAGACAATAGTTATGGTGGACCTCTTCATGATAACCAATCTCCACCAAATTACTATGGTCAGGAGCCATTCCGAGGTGCATACTAAGATGATAGATATGGTGGACCCCCTTGTAGTTACCAACAAGCCCCATCATATGCTTATGAACTACCTCCCCAACACACCTTTGAACCACCATACTCACAAGCCCCTTTACACCATTCACCTCCATATGACCCTAACCCATTTCCACCCCAACCTCTACTAGATGACAACACCATTGATGTTATTCACCAAGGGCAAACAGAGATTCATACCACACTTGCCTCTATCACTAGTCTCACCTCTACTCTTCAAGCACTTATATCCCGCATGGACCAACCCTCTACCTCCAATATTTAACCCTCAAGCTTTAGTGTGCTTCCTTTTCAACCACATAATAATCTTTCCATCCCATCACCACCCTCCATGGAAGAGCACCCACATCCATCAATCCAAGAGCAAGATTATCCCATCTATGCTATAGACAAGAAACAAGAGAAAAGGGATCGTCTTCGTGAATTCATATTTCATAAGAAGCTAGAGGAGGCCCTACAGGTGGAGGTAGTGGAGACCCTTGAAGTCGAAGGAGTGGTTGAAGAATTAGTGAAGGAAGACATCAAGGAGGAGTCTGATTTTGTCTTAGAGCAAGAGGAGGCCCAAAATGTGGAGATAGGAGAGACCCTTGAAGATGAAGGAATAATTGAAAGGAGTTATCATGGAAAGAAAATCATCAAGGATGAGTACGATTTTATACTAAAACAACTGGATAAAGCAGTAATTATTGAAAAGGAATAAGTGGTTGAAGACTTAGGAGATGCAGAACCTCCATGGGAAAGTCCAGTCATAGAACCTCCTTCCAAGACGTTTGAATTTGATGTTGAAGAGGGTGTACAACCTCCAAGGCATATCATGGCTAAAGACTTTGAAGAGGTTGATCAAGAGATGGAGATTAAAGAAGAAGAAGCATAACCTTCCATGCCCTTGGTGAGTAATGAAGAAGAGATTGAATTGAAAGAAAGTTACCAAGAGGAAGAGGTTGAACTTGAAGAAGCTTGCAAAGAGGTGGATGTTGCCAAGGGAGAGCACAAGGGAATGGAGCTTGAAATCACCTTCCCAAAGCTGTTGGAGACCTCTCCCCCAAAGCCATTACCATCCAATACAAAATTCAAGTGGGTAAAATTCTTATCCTTGCCCTTTACTTTTCCTCTTGAATATGGTTTACTTGAGATAGATGGCCAACTTAGAGCTCTCTGTGGCGTTAAGAGTAAGAGGAAGATGGTTAGTTGTTGGAGTTGTCGTGCAAGGTTCAATATGGTGGAAAGCTCAAAGTTTAAATACAAAGATTGGTGTAAAGCTCAACTGAATGGGTCTAAGAAGCTGTTTGGATGCCTTAGTGAGAATTCAGATTGCTTACCACCCGGATGGAATCATGTGATCAACTTGAAGACGGGTGTAGGATCAAGATTTGGGATCCAAGCATGCAAGAAGATCGACTTTGGGAGTTCAAAGCTTGTGAAGAACTCCATCAAGACTTGGGAAATTTACTTGGAATAAACAGAGCTTATTGGAAGTCAAAGCATTGGTGGAAGTTTCAAGACGAGTTCAAGCACAAGCCACCATGACAAGGAGCTCACCAAATGTCCAACTTAAGGACTTTAACTAAAATTGCTAGGTGGGAGACAACCCACCATGGTATATTCTTTCCTTTTTGTTCTTAGTTTTATTTTATTTTATTTTCATTCGTGTTCATTCATAATTTCTGCATAGTTATTTGCATTCTGGATTTTGCATTCTGCATACTGCATAAAAAAAAACGCATGCGATGTGTAAGCATCGCTGACGCATCCGCGTCATGGGTGCGTTCTGAAGAAAAGAGAATTGAACAGAAAGTCACGCGAAAGCGTGGCTGGAGGCGTGCCTTAGGCACAAATATGCTCACGCAACCGCGTCAATGATGCGTCCGCGTCATTCTGAAAAGGAGCCTCTCACGCGTCCGCGTCACCCACGTGAACGCGTGACCCTGCGAATTCGACGTAAATGGGTGTTTGGCAGAGAGTTATGATGGAGCTGGGCTGGAATGATGCTAGAAGCACAAGCCCTATCACGCGAACGCGTGCCCCACGCATCCGCGTCGTTTTCAAAATATGGCCATTCACGCGATCGCGTCAACCACGCGAGCGCGTCACCCAAATTTTTGGCAAAATGCATTTAAAACAGAGAGTTGCGTGAATGCACGGCTGCACTCGCGCCAATAGCACAAATCAGGCCACGCGATCGCGTGACCCACGCGTTCGCGTCATCTGAACTTATCACACACCACGCGATTGCGTCCTCCACGCGTCCGCGTCACATGCGGCACACAGCTTATCTAGATCAACCAAATATCTTATCTTTTCTTCCCCAAATCTAAATCTTTTTCCCTTCTTATTTCTTTCTTCTCTCCTTCCTTCTTTATTCTTTCTTACTTTCTTCTTCTTCATCTCTTTAACCTCTCATCCCTCTTCACTTTCATTCTATGTTATTTAATTTATTTGCATACTTTCATTCATTACATTTTAGTTTTGTGTATATTTTTTTTTCTTTTCTAAGTTCTTATTTCACTATTGATGTTAAATTTTCTTATTCAACTGTTGCATCTTTTCTTGAATTATTCTGGTGCTTCATGACTTTTTTTCCACTATTGGGTATTATTATTCATAAGTCAATGCTAATCTTTTATGATACTTGTACTCCTCTTGTATTGATATGAACTTATACTGTCTTGCATTACCCACACTCTCTCCCCCATTGTTGCAACTTTTACACCATTGGTATGCCATGTGCTTCTATTATTTTCTCACTTGCATGTTGTAGCTACCATGTAATTGAGACCCTCATTATTTGGCATTAACCCACCCAGACATTATTTATTTTCTTATCTTTGTTTTTGGGTTACTTTTCTTCTTTTTCCTCTTCTTTCAGGATGGCCATCGAGAAAGGGAAAGGAAAAGCTTCTTAATGGGGAGACAAACAAGTCCATCTGCACAATTCTTGGAGAAAAGTATCAGTTGAAGCAACCCATCCACATGCACATCTTAGCATGCACCGAGGAAGGTGCAATCTTTAAGTGTGGGGAGGTCGATACCGACTTCCATGGGTTAGTTATTTCCTTCTCAACACCAATATTTTATTTTTTTTTGTTTGTTCATTGTTGCATTTGCATGTTTGATTGCATATTTGTTTGATTTCGTGTATATTTTACCACTTGGTTAAAGTAATATTTTCTTTTTCAAGAAACTTTTTATAACATTTCACTAATTTGAATAAAATTTAATGTTAAACTTGTTTGAAGAAATATTATTTTGAAACATGGTTTAGAGCTCGAACATACAAAACCAGTGAGATTTTGAGCCTACTTGATTGGTTGCATTTTATCAACTAATATTTTATTTTTGGTGTGTGTTGTTCTCTCTAAATTTGTGATCTTTGTCTTGCTTGATTCTATATTTCCATTGTTTAATGTATGCATAAACTTATATGATTGAGGCCTTTGTTTCACTGAGCTTACATACCCATATGGTCTTACCCTTTCATTATCCTTTGCAAACCAACTTGAGCCTATTATATCCCTTTGTTTTTTACTTTAGCACATCATTAACTCTAAGCGAAAAATAATATTGTCCTTAATTTGAATCCTTGGTTAGCTTGGACTAGTGAAAGTGCTCACGAATTAAGTGTGGGAAAAGTGAGTTTGGAAACATTTGGTTTGAGAATTGAGTATGTTAGAAATTTCTGAAAATGTGAAAGAATGTTGAGAATATGTTCATGCATTCAATACCTTAATCATATGCCTTGAGAAAAGCAAAAGAAAAAAAATAAATAAATAAAATAAAATAAAATAATATAGATATATATAAAACAAAGAGAAAAAGAAAAATAAAGGAGAAAAATAAAAGAAAAAGAGCAAATAAGTAAAAGGGGACAAAATGCCCCAAAGTAAATAGTGAAAGCAATGCATATGTACTATACTCAAAATTAGGATGCATGAATATGTGAAAAACATGGTTAATGGATAGTTAGGTTTTATATTATGATTACATGGATTGTCCTAAGTTAGGTGATAAGTTTAGGTTAATTAAGGATTCATATTTTAGTCCACTTGGCCAAATACAATCCTACCTTGACCCTAACCCCATTACAATCCTTAAAAGACCTCTTGATATGTGTATCTATGCATTAAATTTTTGTTGATTGTTAGATGAAGAGCAAGCCTTAGAAAGCAAGATTAGTAGAGAATTGAGAGAATCGAACCTCAAACACCTGAGCGATTAGAGTATATACACTTTCGGTGAGGGTTCGATGCTCGATTATTTGTTCCCGGCTTTCATGGGCTATCTTCTTCTGCAAGATTACTTGTACTTCATTTTTATGATTTGAATTAGTGAAGTCCAGTTCATATTTATTCTTGAAAGGTTTATTTACTTTTCACCAAGTTGGTAGAGATATTTTGCATATAGTTGCATTCATATAGATAGGTTGCATTTCATACATTCTACCATTCCTCTTCACTCCTTTATAGCTTCTCTTGAGTTTAGCATGAGGACATGCTAATGTTTAAGTGTGGGGAGATTGATAAACCCCATTTTTAGGTTTTATCCTGTGATTAATCTAGTGGATTTTATCCATTATTCTCACACTTATTCATACAATTCACATGTTGTACATTTTCCTTCCTGATTTTGTGCTATGATTGAAAACATCTTTCTTTGGTCTTAATTTAGCTAATTTTAATCCTCTCTTATTACCATTCGATACCTTGATATGTGTGTTAAGTGATTTTAGAGATTACAGGACAGGAATGGCTTAGAGGAGGGAAAGGAAGCATGCAAAAGTGGAAGGAATAAAAGAAATTGAAGGAACTGCAAAGCTGTCAGCCCTAACCTCTTCGCACTCAAACGATCATAACTTGAGCTATAGAGGTCCAAATGAGGCGGTTCCAGTTGCGTTGGAAAGCTAAGATCCGGGGCTTCGAAATGATATATAATTTGCTATAGTTTTCGTACAGAAAAATGACACGCACGCGTGAATCACGCGGATGCATCGTTCTACAGAAAAATCAGCGACCTGCACGTGGCAAAATTCGCCCCCAGCGATTTCTGGACTGTTTCTGACCCAGTTTTCGGCCCAAAAAATATATATTAGAGGCTATAAAGTGGGAAAATACATCCATTCATTCATACAACTTTCATATACATAATTTTAGGTTTTAGATGTAGTTTTTAGAGAGAGAGGTTCTCTCCTCTCTCTTAGGAATTATGATTAGAATTTAGGATTTATATTATGATTAGGCTACTTCTCTTCAATCACAGGTTCAATGTTCCTTTAATTTATGTTTCTTTTTTATTTTTAGATACTCTAATGCTTTTATTTGTTAATTACTTATGTTACCAAAATTGGCTCATGAACTCTTCATGTTAGATTTAAAATTTATGTTTAAATGCAATTTGAGGTATTTCAGACTTATGATTGTTTTATTCTATTTATAATGCTTTCAATTTAATTTAGATTTATTTTTTCCTTTTGGTTTTGGTTAAGTAATTGGTAACACTTGAGTTATCAAACTCAGCAGTTGATTGAAAATTAGGATTGTTTGATTTGGATCCCTCTAAAGCTAGTCTTTCCATAGGAATTGACTAGGACTGAGGAATCAAGTTAATTAGTCCACTTGACTTACCTTTATTTAGTAAGGGTTAACTAAGTGAGAGCAAAAATCCAATTCTCATCACACCTGATAAGGATAACTAGGATAGGATTTCCAGTTCTTATACCTTGCCAAGAGTTTTCTTTATAATTATTAATTTATTTTTCTTGCCATTTAAATTACTTGTTCTCTATTTCAAAAAAAACCCAAGACATACCTTTTTCCGTAATCAATAATAAATCACACCTCTCTGCAATTCCTTGAGAAGACGACCCGAGGTTTGAATACTTCGGTTATGAATTTTATTGGGTTTGCTTAAGTGACAACCAAAACTTTTGTACGAAAGGATTCTCTGTTGGTTTAGAAACTATACTTATAATGCGATTATATTTTTCATAAAATTTCTTTACTAGCGGAAAATCAGTTCGTCAGTTAGTAACAAGGATAGTAATCCTTAACCATCAACCCTTGTCAAGACCTTTTTTATCATTTGAATTTTCTTTCCTTTGTTAGTTAATTGCCGCTTAATTTCTTGTTATTTACATTTCTTGTCTCTTGTTACAAAAACTCCAAAAGAACTTTCATAGCCAATAATTGAGCACTTCATTGTATTTCTTAAGGAGAATGACCCAAGATTAATACTCCTGATTATTTTGATTTGTATTGTGACAACCTTTTAAACTTTGATTGAGGATAATTGTTGGTTTGGACTATACTTGCAATGAAATTCCTTTGAGAAATTCTAGACCGATGATTATCCTCCATTAGTACACAATCATCTCTGCTTATCTCCTTTTAGTTTCGTTCTTTCTTTCTTTTCTTTTATGTTCTCTGCTCTTCTGTGGCAGAGGATCTTTAGATTCTTTTAATCTTTTGCTCTTTGCTCTCCTGTGGCAGAGGTTCTTTAATATTTTTCTTTCCTTTTCTTTTCTTTCTTCTTCTTTTCTTTCCTATCATTTCATAATATAAATTATCTTTGCATTATTTCTTCGCCTTTCCATATGTGTCTTATGAAAAAGAATTATAAAGTACTTTTAATTAAGTCTACATTCTATAAAACTTTTAAGATTACTCTGTTTGTTATTTTCTAACTTATAATAATATTAATAATATCACTTATCCCAATATTTATAAAAGTAACCCTAAACTTTTATAAAATACCAATTTTTACCCTCATACTTTATTTATTACCCAAAATACCCGAAAACTCATATATATAATTACAAATTGTACCTCAATTTTTATATACAAATAATGTTACCCTTCAAAAATGAAGTTTAAATACTAATCTTCCTCTTATATCAAAACCGAAATCCTTAGCCATTTCCTTTCAAAATATTACTTGTATTTTAATCTGTTTTTCGGTCACCAATTCTCCGTAACTTTTAATTTAATCTCTCGGCCATTACACGTCACCAATTTTTATTTTATTCTTAACAATATTTCAGCCAAAAAAATTACCAAAATAGTTCGGTTCCTGCTGGTTTCATCTTCACAAATTTATCAATATATTGTAAAAATTCAATATAAACTCAATTAATAATCAATCACAATATTAAATCACTTATTTAATACAGATTTAATCATTGAGAATTTACTGAAATCCTACCTCCATACGAAATCAACATAACAAAAGTTCTGGAGAAGCTTTCTAATCAAGCTGCTAAAGAAAAAAACGTCAAAAATCGTCTGTTCCTCCTAAAATTTTAATTGGCCGAATTTGAAGAAAAAGAAAACTACGTCACCGTCAACTTTCAGGAACAAAAGTGAAACCAACACGTAGAAGAGGAAGATACAAAAACTTTTATCAGATTATATTTTTTTTATTAGAGTTACATATTACAAGAAATCAAAATGGGCACTACAAAAAAAATACCCATTCAGCCACACTTTTTTTAAGCTACATTTGAAAAGCTACATATGAATAGGCTACGCTTTTCTCCGTGTTGCCTTTTTATAAGAGAAAAGAATACACAATTGCAGCATCATTTAAAAAGTGTAGCCTTAGTTATTATAGAAATCACTTATAAAGCATAGCCATAGGTTAATATCTATAAGTTCACTTTTCATATCAAAGAGGACGCTTTTAGAGGGTAGCCTATTTGTTAAATTTTGGGTGCATTTTAAAAGCGATGCCTAATGTATCTAGAGTAAAAAATTTGACACTTAGTGAAATTTTTTCCTCTTTTTCCTGAAAGCAAACTCATCACACTTAGTAAAATTTTTGTGATTCAATTCCCTCCAAATGTCACTCAATCACCTTCGTCCCCTTTCGTAAACCCTCAGTCTCACTTTTTCCTGAAAGCTCACTCATCACCTTCATCACCTTCATCGCGAAGTAGAAGCCCTGGCCATCGTTGCCCTGCTCACCATCAGTCTCACTTTTTCCTGAAAGCCCTGCTCACCATCGTTGCCCCCACTCACTCTCTTCGCTCTCGGCATTGACCCTCTCACTCTCGCTCTTGCCACTGACCCTCTCACTACAAGAAGAAACCCTCTCAGTCTCGCCATTGACCGTCATCGCCCCCCACTCACCACTCACCCGCACTCACCACTGTCCACATTCCTGCACTACTGACCGTTGCTCCTCTTCGCCATCTTGCACTGATCGTCGCTGCGCTGCCCTCACCATCGTCGCTGCGCCGCTCTCACCATCGTCATCTCCGTGCTTCTCATCATCGTCTTCTCCGTGCTCACGTCATTGAATAGGTATGTATTGATTTCTATTTGGTTCTGAAATTTCAGAGACTTAGGATTCCGATTTTAGGGGTTTTAATTTGGGAGTTTTAATCTGTGAAATATGGGTTTGTGAACTGTAATTTGATAACATGCATGCTGTTGTTGATGAAGATGTGTGGTATTTTAGGGTTTGTGCACTGTGATTTAATATACATCTTGTCTATTTTCTCTTCTTTCCTTGTTTTGCAGCCTGGTTTATCTTGACATTCTCATGCCACCATTAATAGAGAAACAATAGCAACTTCCAATTTTTTTTGCAGCCTGGTTTATCTGGTTTTGTAATTTTTTTTGAGGATTTGTTGTTCTGATATTTGGGGTTTTACAATCTTGTGTAATTTCTGCTTCTTACTATGTTAGAGTTTGCTTTTTTATTTTGCATTTTGCTTTATTATTTTGCATCTTGCTTTGTTAGGGTTTATAGTTTTTATTAGTGTTATTCTCTCATTGGAAACTAAGTACCAGCATGTTTGGCAAGTGAGACTATAATCGATGACAGGGATACAACATATGAAGAGGATATCAACTTTGCTGGGACCAAGAAAAGTGATTCAAAAAGGTACAAGTTGTCTTACAAGCTTGCTGAGCAAAATCGATTTTCTGGTCCTTTCTATATCAAGTTAGTTTCTTCCAAATATTGAATTAACCTCAATGTAAAGTGTCAGCCGAACACTGAAAAGTTTCACATGCTGTTGGAAAATTTAGAATCCTATATTAATTCTATTCAAATTACAGGTTAAAATGACGTTAGAACTTTTGTGAAAAAATGAGGTTCGACTCTGTTCCTATATTAATGATATTCAAGGTCAGGGATATGGAAAGAAAGCAGGTCACTCAATGTTCTTTCTTGAGAATATTTTTGTTCCACCAATCAAATTCCGCCCTCCCACTAAAGGAGGTGATATGGTAAGTGTGAATAATAAATAAAGACTGTTAACGAGTTGTACTATTTCTCTATCTTCTTTGTTTGTACTCCATGTTCTTGCTTCTACTGTGGAGTGTGGAATATTTCCAAAGTTTGTCAATGCAAGGTATAGGTTTAGGGAAGTACTCTGAATTTGAAATTGTTGTGGGATATAAATGTAGGAAAAATGTACTTATGAAATTGTTAGCAGATATATATAGATTGGAAAATGAAGGATTTTTGTTAGAAAATTCTATCATGACTCATGCGGGCCATTCTTAGGAAAGCAAGCCAGCAGGATGTAAAGGTAATATGAAGGGAGGATATAAGGATGAAATGCAAATCCAGTTTCTTTCTTGGTTTATCACAAGAACACACTTACCCTATCAATTTAGCTAATCTCATTTAATGGGATAAAGCTTGTAAATTGCTGGCATTCAAAGTATAACTACTCCTTTTTAGTCCTTTCAAAGTATAACATTCACCTTATTGACTTGGACTTGGGCAATTGTGTTTGTAGGTATCAGAGCATGCTCATACTGTTTTGTTGAGTAAGATTCTCCAGTCTAACATAAGATTAGGGGATGCCCATCTAAACAAGAAGGATCCCTCGATGGTTTTAGCCAGGTGGATGGAACTTCAGCAATCTGTAAATGTGCTCTTTACCAGTAACACTTCTGGTGAGAATTTATTCTGTTTTATTTTGTTTTGGTTTCTTTTTTTAGTTGTAACATGCAGACCTGGGTGTAGTTGGGTAATATATTTTATAAATATCTTTAGATTCTTGTTTGATTCTTGTTGCCCCCATTCTTCCAAAAAACGGGATAGAATTTCAGCACAAGGCAAAAAATAGACTTATGGTAATTCATGCTTTGTGATAAATGGTTTCGTGACGATACATTTGCATAGCCACTAGTTCATAATGCAGAAAAATTTATTGGCTTGATGCATCATCATTTGCTGCTTTTATGGAAAGGAAACTTTATGCTATTAGATTATGCTTTCTCTCCCAATTTAAATTTCCAGTCAGTTTTCCTGTTAATATGCTACTTTTGCTTCTTGACATTGCAGGAAAAACAGAATATGTTTATGCTCGTGTGAAGCTTTCAAGATATTCTTTAGAGGTTTTTCTATTCATTATCCTTAAAAAATCTTGCCGTCTATGTTTGTTTAATGTTTTTTTTTTCCGAGGATGCAAGTTCCAATAAGGATGAAATGCAAATCCAGTTTCTTTCTTGGTTTATCACAAGAACACACTTACCCTATCAATTTAGCTAATCTCATTTAATGGGATAAAGCTTGTAAATTGCTGGCATTCAAAGTATAACTACTCCTTTTTAGTCCTTTCAAAGTATAACATTCACCTTATTGACTTGGACTTGGGCAATTGTGTTTGTAGGTATCGGAGCATACTCATACTATTTTGTTGAGTAAGATTCTGCAGTCTAACATAAGATTAGGGGATGCCCATCTAAACAAGAAGGATCCCTCGATGGTTTTAGCCAGGTGGGTGGAACTTCAGCAATCTGTAAATGTGCTCTTTACCAGTAACACTTCTGGTGAGAATTTATTCTGTTTTATTTTGTTTTGGTTTCTTTTTTTAGTTGTAACATGCAGACCTGGGTGTAGTTGGGTAATATATTTTATAAATATCTTTAGATTCTTGTTTGATTCTTGTTGCCCCCATTCTTCCAAAAAACGGGATAGAATTTCAGCACAAGGCAAAAAATAGACTTATGGTAATTCACGCTTTGTGATAAGTGGTTTCGTGACGATACATTTGCATAGCCACTAGTTCATAATGCAGAAAAATTAATTGGCTTGATGCATCACCATTTGCTGCTTTTATGGAAAGGAAACTTTATGCTATTAGATTATGCTTTCTCTCCCAATTTAAATTTTCAGTCAGTTTTCCTGCTAATATGCTACTTTTGCTTCTTGACATTGCAGGAAAAACAGAATATGTTTATGCTCGTGTGAAGCTTTCAAGATATTCTTTAGAGGTTTTTCTATTTATTATCCTTAAAAAATCTTGCCGTCTATGTTTGTTTAATGTTTTTTTTTTTTCCGAGGATGCAAGTTCCATGGTTAATATAATATATCAAATATTTATGTGGCTTTTTCCTTAAACCTACAGGTAGCTTTGATTCTAGACCACATATATAATTCCATATAGTAACACATATTTAACAAAATAATTTCAAAATGATTTAGAGTCAACTGAACTTTTCAAACAAATTGAAGCAAAATGCCCAAGAAATTCAACCTTTAAGATCCGGACCACAGAGCCAGGACACACAACATAAAATACCAAAAAATGTGTTTCCTCATTTCCATAAGGAAATGCATCAGAACAAGGGAAGAACACGTGTCATACAATTTCTGAGTAAGCACTAGACATTACACATATGTGAGGGGAAATAATCTTGTGTAGTTTATTAGGGAACTTGTCTTTATTGTTAAGTGTTAATACAATTGTGTACTGCAGTTTAAATAAAAGACTTGATGTTAGGGGGAGCATTAGATTTGTATAAGGTTTATAAAGAAGTATCCTTATTCATAGAATGAGCGAGGACTAAAAAACTCAAAAAAGGAAAATTTCAGGCTAATTCCCTTGAGATATACACAAGGATATGTTCAGACCACTAGCTCATGTATTCATCTATGATTTATTTGTGTTTATTACTTTATTACACTTTGTAAGAAAATGTCATTGCTGATTATTAATTATACTCTTGTTAGGTTCTGTCTGAAGATTTACCTGCTACTATTTCTAAAATATCATTTCCAAAGATGATGAAATGGAATTCCCAAGTATGTGGGATTTGAGGCAGATGAAGAACCAGAAATCTCCCAAATACGATCTTCCGTTGAACAAGATATTTAAAGAACAAGATTTTTTTCTCTTCTATCAGAAGGTTAATAATTTTTATTAGAAGATACTTATGTAGGATACAATATTTTAGTTTTTTATAGTTTATTAGTAGTAAATTCTAAGTGGTCTAATGTATATTTTGATATGGGTATGTTTAATTTAGTGTGAGATGTATGAATACTCATTTATGATCATCCCAATATTTTTAGTTCATTATAAATATATTTTGTTAAAGGATAATTTTTATTATTTAAAGAATATTGTATGGTATTATTATGTATTTATTTTTATTTTATAATTTTTGACTAATTTAATTAAAAAAATAGGATTATATA